>NW_026048223.1:12500-17521 GCF_023864345.2 Schistocerca serialis cubense | reverse complement strand
GCGTCCCCCACCCCAGACATGTGACGTCACACTATCGGTATTGACGACTAGACTGATTCCTTATAATCATTTGCCATACACCGGTGGAAGCTGCCGAGACGAGTAACTACATGGCGGCCTCGCCGTGTCACTAATGTACAGAGATACAACAGTTTCGACTGGAACCGGATGAAACGTATACACGGCGCTGATTAGTAATAGATAGAGCCATCAAAATACAGATAATGTATACAACTGTCCGTATACATGCTGAAAGACTCTGCTCACAATCACAACCACACGTCAGCCAGACACTCTTATCACGCACTACTCTCTGCCTGTAACAGGCACAGAGACAATATGTAAGCACCAGCATGGAACAACACCCAGTGCATCCTCTCCGCCACATTAGACAATCCACACTATCATAACCAGACCGGGAGGTCCACTCACAAAACAGAATATCCCACCCTTCCGACAACCACCATTGCTCAGCTAAGCCACCAACACCCACACACGTCCTACACAGGGGTACACCCAACATCACAATACTGCCTCCTGTCACAGCACACAAACAATGGCAGGAATGAAAGACACAGGTCTGCCACAAGCATGGAATCAGAGCGCCGCCTGTCATGAGCCAAAGGTGCATCCTGACGTGGCAAATCAGATGATGCCGCAGGCATCCACTTACTATAATCACAATCAACAAACCGGCCGCCGCCGCCGCCGCCCCCCCCCCCCCCCCCCCCCCCAATACACCTTTCCTTACAACAATGTGTACCTTAACCTAACCCATATTGCGCCTTAACCTAACCCATATTGCGCCTTAACTAACCCATATTGCGCCTTAACCTAACCCATATTGCGCCTTAACCTAACCCATATTGCGCCTTAACCTAACCCATATTGCGCCTTAACCTAACCCATATTGCGCCTTAACCTAACCCATATTGCGCCTTAACCTAACCCATATTGCGCCTTAACCTAACCCATATTGCGCCTTAACCTAACCCATATTGCGCCTTAACCTAACCCATATTGCGCCTTAACCTAACCCATATTGCGCCTTAACCTAACCCATATTGCGCCTTAACCTAACCCATATTGCGCCTTAACCTAACCTATATTGTCCCTTAACCTAACCCATATTGTCGCTTAACCTAACCTATATTGCGCCTTAACCTAACCCATATTGCGCCTTAACCTAACCCCATATTGTCCCTTAACCTAACCCATATTGTCCCTTAACCTAACCTATATTGTCCCTTAACCTAACCTATATTGTCCCTTAACCTAACCCATATTGTCCCTTAACCTAACCTATATTGTCCCTTAACCTAACCTATATTGTCCCTTAACCTAACCTATATTGTCCCTTAACCTAACCTATATTGTCCCTTAACCTAACCTATATTGTCCCTTAACCTAACCTATATTGTCCCTTAACCTAACCTATATTGTCCCTTAACCTAACCCATATTGTCCCTTCTTAACCTAACCGATATTGTCCCTTAACCTAACCTATATTGTCCCTTAACCTAACCTATATTGTCCCTTAACCTAACCTATATTGTCCCTTAACCTAACCTATATTGTCCCTTAACCTAACCTATATTGTCCCTTAACCTAACCTATATTGTCCCTTAACCTAACCTATATTGTCCCTTAACCTAACCTATATTGTCCCTTAACCTAACCTATATTGTCCCTTAACCTAACCTATATTGTCCCCTTAACCTAACCTATATTGTCCCTTAACCTAACCTATATTGTCCCTTAACCTAACCCATATTGTCCCTTAACCTAACCCATATTGTCCCTTAACCTAACCCATATTGTCCCTTAACCTAACCCATATTGTCCCTTAACCTAACCTATATTGTCCCTTAACCTAACCCATATTGTCCCTTAACCTAACCCATATTGTACCGTAACCTAACCTATATTGTACCTTAACCTAACCTATATTGTACCTTAACCCAACACACGTTGGGCCTTAACCCTGCTCTGTAATTGTCATACGACGCGTTAAATTAGTGTAGTGTTGCCTAACTGCAACCCCCCGCAATATAGTTTGCTACTCGCACTGCCCGGTCCCCAGAGTATCGCTTCATGTTAAACACCTTGCAGCTATACACTGTAATGCGGATGGCAGCAGGACGTACATGCTCAATGCCCTTCGCAGTTGTTCATTGGCATTCGCATGGCGAAGCACAGCCTACGTTGTGGTACGGCTTGTGTCAACTGTCCGCTGATGTTGTACGTCCAAATCACACACTGTACTGCACATTGGTCCTCATGTACTGAATGATACATCGTGGTACATGTGTGACCGTACCACGACTGCGCCAACAACGGCGAACCATACGGTCCAAATATTGTGCCACTCAGCTACGTGTCGTCTCCCTATAAGAGCTGGATTGAAGTATGGTATGCCGTGGATGGCGATCAGCATGAGCCGTCTGTTGATGTAGTGGCGCGTGTTGTCAGACGTAGTCGTCTCTTCTCACACACCGTGATAGCATGGTGCACTGCGTTCCACATCTGCGACATGCGACAGAGGCCGGTTGACAGTCGTTCGCGCAATGGACATCGCATACGTACGGGGGCCACCTTCCACGTGTTCGCGAAGCGTGCACATGTTGTTGCGTGTATGTGGGCAGACATAGTGTGTCGTGACACCTGACACAGGCATGCAACAATCGTTGAATTTGCAAATGGCGATGGACGTCTACGTTTGCTGGTGACGTTACGCAAATGAAGAACTGGTAAACCGTTGTGGTGCGGTTGTTCTCGCTAGAGGTGAATCAGTGATGGCGACGATCGGTCTTGAGCTACCAACCGGTTGTTTCAGCGATACCCACCATGCCCACGAACGTGAATGGCATGTGGGTGTGAAGCGATACGCGGCGGTGGCTGGGTGGGACCGTCCCCGGCCGGTGAGGGGGGGGCCTCCCGGCGTGCTGGCCGCGCGGTGCGTGGGCGCACGCGCTACAGCCGGCTGGTGGGGGCGGCCAGTGGCAGGCGCGCCGGCCGACGGAGGCGGCAGGCGGCGCAGCTGCGCGCCGGCGCACCCTGCACGCGGCGCCGTGCGGCCAAAGTAGGTCCTCGCGGGCCCGGTGCGAAGCGCGGTGGACATCTGCAGTGTGCTGGTCCGATTGAGGACTGTGTGCGCTGAGGATGCGCCGCCGCCCGGCGCTCGGCGCCGCGACGCCGTCTGCTGCTCGGTCGCCTCTGCGGTTCTCGCAGGTGGATTGTATCGCAGCTGTGCGGACGTGTTGGCGCGTGCGCTGTGCTGGGAGAGTTCGCTTCGGCACCCAAGTGGGGCTTTTGTCCTTCTGTGGCGCTGGCGTTGGAGCTGCCGGCCACCGTAGGTGGCGCGTGTTGTCTCCCGCCGGCAATGCCACGACAGCACGCTCCCGGGCCTCTGTCGGCAGCGGCAAGCTCAGTTGGGAGCACGGGTGGTCGCACCTAAAGCGTCTACTCGCCAAACTCCGGGCGATTGCGCCTCTCTCGAACCCGACCAAGTACTTAGGACGGCGCTGCGCGCCGCCGGGACCTGAGAGGGTTTCGAGGTGTATTGTGCAGGGGAGCTCAGCCTCCTCCTGTTTGCAGAATAATTGAGCGGACGCTTGCGTGTTCGCGCGGGGCCCCCGGGACACACTCCCGGGCGGCCGGCTGCTCAGCTCTAGTTGACGCAGCTCCCTGGTTGATCCTGCCAGTAGTCATATGCTTGTCTCAAAGATTAAGCCATGCATGTCTCAGTACAAGCCGCATTAAGGTGAAACCGCGAATGGCTCATTAAATCAGTTATGGTTCCTTAGATCGTACCCACGTTACTTGGATAACTGTGGTAATTCTAGAGCTAATACATGCAAACAGAGTCCCGACCAGAGATGGAAGGGACGCTTTTATTAGATCAAAACCAATCGGTCGGCTCGTCCGGTCCGTTTGCCTTGGTGACTCTGAATAACTTTGGGCTGATCGCACGGTCCTCGTACCGGCGACGCATCTTTCAAATGTCTGCCTTATCAACTGTCGATGGTAGGTTCTGCGCCTACCATGGTTGTAACGGGTAACGGGGAATCAGGGTTCGATTCCGGAGAGGGAGCCTGAGAAACGGCTACCACATCCAAGGAAGGCAGCAGGCGCGCAAATTACCCACTCCCGGCACGGGGAGGTAGTGACGAAAAATAACGATACGGGACTCATCCGAGGCCCCGTAATCGGAATGAGTACACTTTAAATCCTTTAACGAGTATCTATTGGAGGGCAAGTCTGGTGCCAGCAGCCGCGGTAATTCCAGCTCCAATAGCGTATATTAAAGTTGTTGCGGTTAAAAAGCTCGTAGTTGGATTTGTGTCCCACGCTGTTGGTTCACCGCCCGTCGGTGTTTAACTGGCATGTATCGTGGGACGTCCTGCCGGTGGGGCGAGCTGAAGGCGTGCGACGCGCCTCGTGCGTGCTCGTGCGTCCCGAGGCGGACCCCGTTGCAATCCTACCAGGGTGCTCTTGAGTGAGTGTCTCGGTGGGCCGGCACGTTTACTTTGAACAAATTAGAGTGCTTAAAGCAGGCAAGCCCGCCTGAATACTGTGTGCATGGAATAATGGAATAGGACCTCGGTTCTATTTTGTTGGTTTTCGGAACCCGAGGTAATGATTAATAGGGACAGGCGGGGGCATTCGTATTGCGACGTTAGAGGTGAAATTCTTGGATCGTCGCAAGACGAACAGAAGCGAAAGCATTTGCCAAGTATGTTTTCATTAATCAAGAACGAAAGTTAGAGGTTCGAAGGCGATCAGATACCGCCCTAGTTCTAACCATAAACGATGCCAGCCAGCGATCCGCCGCAGTTCCTCCGATGACTCGGCGGGCAGCCTCCGGGAAACCAAAGCTTTTGGGTTCCGGGGGAAGTATGGTTGCAAAGCTGAAACTTAAAGGAATTGACGGAAGGGCACCACCAGGAGTGGAGCCTGCGGCTTAATTTGACTCAACACGGGAAACCTCACCAGGCCCGGACACCGGAAGGATTGACAGA
>NW_026048223.1:0-5000 GCF_023864345.2 Schistocerca serialis cubense | reverse complement strand
TCATGAGCCAAAGGTGCATCCTGACGTGGCAAATCAGATGATGCCGCAGGCATCCACTTACTATAATCACAATCAACAAACCGGCCGCCGCCGCCGCCGCCCCCCCCCCCCCCCCCCCCCCCAATACACCTTTCCTTACAACAATGTGTACCTTAACCTAACCCATATTGCGCCTTAACCTAACCCATATTGCGCCTTAACCTAACCCATATTGCGCCTTAACCTAACCCATATTGCGCCTTAACCTAACCCATATTGCGCCTTAACCTAACCCATATTGCGCCTTAACCTAACCCATATTGCGCCTTAACCTAACCCATATTGCGCCTTAACCTAACCCATATTGCGCCTTAACCTAACCCATATTGCGCCTTAACCTAACCCATATTGCGCCTTAACCTAACCCATATTGCGCCTTAACCTAACCCATATTGCGCCTTAACCTAACCCATATTGCGCCTTAACCTAACCCATATTGCGCCTTAACCTAACCTATATTGTCCCTTAACCTAACCCATATTGTCGCTTAACCTAACCTATATTGCGCCTTAACCTAACCCATATTGCGCCTTAACCTAACCCATATTGTCCCTTAACCTAACCCATATTGTCCCTTAACCTAACCTATATTGTCCCTTAACCTAACCTATATTGTCCCTTAACCTAACCCATATTGTCCCTTAACCTAACCTATATTGTCCCTTAACCTAACCTATATTGTCCCTTAACCTAACCTATATTGTCCCTTAACCTAACCTATATTGTCCCTTAACCTAACCTATATTGTCCCTTAACCTAACCTATATTGTCCCTTAACCTAACCTATATTGTCCCTTAACCTAACCCATATTGTCCCTTAACCTAACCGATATTGTCCCTTAACCTAACCTATATTGTCCCTTAACCTAACCTATATTGTCCCTTAACCTAACCTATATTGTCCCTTAACCTAACCTATATTGTCCCTTAACCTAACCTATATTGTCCCTTAACCTAACCTATATTGTCCCTTAACCTAACCTATATTGTCCCTTAACCTAACCTATATTGTCCCTTAACCTAACCTATATTGTCCCTTAACCTAACCTATATTGTCCCTTAACCTAACCTATATTGTCCCTTAACCTAACCTATATTGTCCCTTAACCTAACCCATATTGTCCCTTAACCTAACCCATATTGTCCCTTAACCTAACCCATATTGTCCCTTAACCTAACCCATATTGTCCCTTAACCTAACCTATATTGTCCCTTAACCTAACCCATATTGTCCCTTAACCTAACCCATATTGTACCGTAACCTAACCTATATTGTACCTTAACCTAACCTATATTGTACCTTAACCCAACACACGTTGGGCCTTAACCTGCTCTGTAATTGTCATACGATCTGTAATTGTCATACGACGCGTTAAATTAGTGTAGTGTTGCCTAACTGCAACCCCCGCAATATAGTTTGCTACTCGCACTGCCCGGTCCCCAGAGTATCGCTTCATGTTAAACACCTTGCAGCTATACACTGTAATGCGGATGGCAGCAGGACGTACATGCTCAATGCCCTTCGCAGTTGTTCATTGGCATTCGCATGGCGAAGCACAGCCTACGTTGTGGTACGGCTTGTGTCAACTGTCCGCTGATGTTGTACGTCCAAATCACACACTGTACTGCACATTGGTCCTCATGTACTGAATGATACATCGTGGTACATGTGTGACCGTACCACGACTGCGCCAACAACGGCGAACCATACGGTCCAAATATTGTGCACTCAGCTACGTGTCGTCTCCCTATAAGAGCTGGATTGAAGTATGGTATGCCGTGGATGGCGATCAGCATGAGCCGTCTGTTGATGTAGTGGCGCGTGTTGTCAGACGTAGTCGTCTCTTCTCACACACCGTGATAGCATGGTGCACTGCGTTCCACATCTGCGACATGCGACAGAGGCCGGTTGACAGTCGTTCGCGCAATGGACATCGCATACGTACGGGGGCCACCTTCCACGTGTTCGCGAAGCGTGCACATGTTGTTGCGTGTATGTGGGCAGACATAGTGTGTCGTGACACCTGACACAGGCATGCAACAATCGTTGAATTTGCAAATGGCGATGGACGTCTACGTTTGCTGGTGACGTTACGCAAATGAAGAACTGGTAAACCGTTGTGGTGCGGTTGTTCTCGCTAGAGGTGAATCAGTGATGGCGACGATCGGTTGAGCTACCAACCGGTTGTTTCAGCGATACCCACCATGCCCACGAACGTGAATGGCATGTGGGTGTGAAGCGATACGCGGCGGTGGCTGGGTGGGACCGTCCCCGGCCGGTGAGGGGGGGCCTCCCGGCGTGCTGGCCGCGCGGTGCGTGGGCGCACGCGCTACAGCCGGCTGGTGGGGGCGGCCAGTGGCAGGGCGCGCCGGCCGACGGAGGCGGCAGGCGGCGCAGCTGCGCGCCGGCGCACCCTGCACGCGGCGCCGTGCGGCCAAAGTAGGTCCTCGCGGGCCCGGTGCGAAGCGCGGTGGACATCTGCAGTGTGCTGGTCCGATTGAGGACTGGTGTGCGCTGAGGATGCGCCGCCGCCCGGCGCTCGGCGCCGCGACGCCGTCTGCTGCTCGGTCGCCTCTGCGGTTCTCGCAGGTGGATTGTATCGCAGCTGTGCGGACGTGTTGGCGCGTGCGCTGTGCTGGGAGAGTTCGCTTCGGCACCCAAGTGGGGCTTTTGTCCTTCTGTGGCGCTGGCGTTGGAGCTGCCGGCCACCGTAGGTGGCGCGTGTTGTCTCCCGCCGGCAATGCCACGACAGCACGCTCCCGGGCCTCTGTCGGCAGCGCAAGCTCAGTTGGGAGCACGGGTGGTCGCAACCTAAAGCGTCTACTCGCCAAACTCCGGGCGATTGCGCCTCTCTCGAACCCGACCAAGTACTTAGGACGGCGCTGCGCGCCGCCGGGACCTGAGAGGGTTTCGAGGTGTATTGTGCAGGGGAGCTCAGCCTCCTCCTGTTTGCAGAATAATTGAGCGGACGCTTGCGTGTTCGCGCGGGCCCCCGGGACACACTCCCGGGCGGCCGGCTGCTCAGCTCTAGTTGACGCAGCTCCCTGGTTGATCCTGCCAGTAGTCATATGCTTGTCTCAAAGATTAAGCCATGCATGTCTCAGTACAAGCCGCATTAAGGTGAAACCGCGAATGGCTCATTAAATCAGTTATGGTTCCTTAGATCGTACCCACGTTACTTGGATAACTGTGGTAATTCTAGAGCTAATACATGCCAAACAGAGTCCCGACCAGAGATGGAAGGGACGCTTTTATTAGATCAAAACCAATCGGTCGGCTCGTCCGGTCCGTTTGCCTTGGTGACTCTGAATAACTTTGGGCTGATCGCACGGGTCCTCGTACCGGCGACGCATCTTTCAAATGTCTGCCTTATCAACTGTCGATGGTAGGTTCTGCGCCTACCATGGTTGTAACGGGTAACGGGGAATCAGGGTTCGATTCCGGAGAGGGAGCCTGAGAAACGGCTACCACATCCAAGGAAGGCAGCAGGCGCGCAAATTACCCACTCCCGGCACGGGGAGGTAGTGACGAAAAATAACGATACGGGGACTCATCCGAGGCCCCGTAATCGGAATGAGTACACTTTAAATCCTTTAAACGAGTATCTATTGGAGGGCAAGGTCTGGTGCCAGCAGCCGCGGTAATTCCAGCTCCAATAGCGTATATTAAAGTTGTTGCGGTTAAAAAGCTCGTAGTTGGATTTGTGTCCCACGCTGTTGGTTCACCGCCCGTCGGTGTTTAACTGGCATGTATCGTGGGACGTCCTGCCGGTGGGGCGAGCTGAAGGCGTGCGACGCGCCTCGTGCGTGCTCGTGCGTCCCGAGGCGGACCCCGTTGCAATCCTACCAGGGTGCTCTTGAGTGAGTGTCTCGGTGGGCCGGCACGTTTACTTTGAACAAATTAGAGTGCTTAAAGCAGGCAAGCCCCGCCTGAATACTGTGTGCATGGAATAATGGAATAGGACCCTCGGTTCTATTTTGTTGGTTTTCGGAACCCGAGGTAATGATTAATAGGGGACAGGCGGGGGCATTCGTATTGCGACGTTAGAGGTGAAATTCTTGGATCGTCGCAAGACGAACAGAAGCGAAAGCATTTGCCAAGTATGTTTTCATTAATCAAGAACGAAAGTTAGAGGTTCGAAGGCGATCAGATACCGCCCTAGTTCTAACCATAAACGATGCCAGCCAGCGATCCGCCGCAAGTTCCTCCGATGACTCGGCGGGCAGCCTCCGGGAAACCAAAGCTTTTGGGTTCCGGGGGAAGTATGGTTGCAAAGCTGAAACTTAAAGGAATTGACGGAAGGGCACCACCAGGAGTGGAGCCTGCGGCTTAATTTGACTCAACACGGGAAACCTCACCAGGCCCGGACACCGGAAGGATTGACAGATTGATAGCTCTTTCTTGATTCGGTGGGTGGTGGTGCATGGCCGTTCTTAGTTGGTGGAGCGATTTGTCTGGTTAATTCCGATAACGAACGAGACTCTAGCCTGCTAACTAGTCCGCGTGACATCCTTCGTGCTGTCAGCGATTACTTTTCTTCTTAGAGGGACAGGCGGCTTCTAGCCGCACGAGATTGAGCAATAACAGGTCTGTGATGCCCTTAGATGTTCTGGGCCGCACGCGCGCTACACTGAAGGAATCAGCGTGTCTTCCTAGGCCGAAAGGTCGGGGTAACCCGCTGAACCTCCTTCGTGCTAGGGATTGGGGCTTGCAATTGTTCCCCATGAACGAGGAATTCCCAGTAAGCGCGAGTCATAAGCTCGCGTTGATTACGTCCCTGCCCTTTGTACACACCGCCCGTCGCTACTACCGATTGAATGATTTAGTGAGGTCTTCGGACTGGTACGCGGCATTGACTCTGTCGTTGCCGATGCTACCGGAAAGATGACCAAACTTGATCATTTAGAGGAAGTAAAAGTCGTAACAAGGTTTCCGTAGGTGAACTGCGGAAGGATCATTA
>NW_026048222.1:0-44971 GCF_023864345.2 Schistocerca serialis cubense | reverse complement strand
ACCGCTCCCCTCCCTGGCAACTCACATTGTTTTTCTCCTCCTCTTTTGCACAAACCACAACGCCGAGCACAGGCGCAAGCCACCCACACCGCGCCCCCTCCCCGTCCCGTCTTTGGCCGCCGCTCCTCGTTTCCTCGTTTGCCCCCTCCCATCTCCCGAAATGCCATGCCAGCAGCGTTACGCATGCCCCTCCCCTGTCCACACAACACTACCGCCTAACGAACAGCCTTTTCCGGGCCACATCCAGGGCACGCCCACCTCCAAACACTGCCAATTCACGGACGCACACACTCACTCACTTTCTCGACACCTTTCTGTACGGAGGGTGCGTCATCTCGACCGTGACAGAGTGACGGCAACTATCGACGATCCATTTCCCCCCACTGGTAAAACATGTCCACTAACACCTACATACATCATTCAAGTACACAGACAATAGCATACACACAATGGGAGGGCACACGAACATGGACGGCACGGCACTGTCATACACTCTTCCTCAGAACCATATCAACAAACGTTACGTACATCCGGGAAAGCGAAAGCGAACGCGAAAGCGAAAGCAAAAGCAAAAGCAAAGGCAAAGCCCAATGCAGCCGTCAAAGGTAACGTTCACCACGGCAGACACTTGCAGCCGCGCCGCCGTTAAACGCATTTCAGTGCGGCTCCAATACGCCTCCGACACGGGAACGTTCCGTTGCTCTACGAATGCGTTTCTCCCCTTTTTCCCTTCCTCTCTCTTTTGCCCCCCCCCCTCCTTGCACTCTCGCCTCATTCCTCACGTTCTGCCCAGACATTCGACCGATCAAAGTCAACCTTTCGTTACCGTTCTCAGCGCGACGGTGTACAACAGTATGACGGGTGTGCCCAAGACTTCGGTTCAGTTGCGTGACGCCGGTCTATCGCGCCGATCGACAGTTACTCAGGGGGCGACGGATCGGACCACGTCACCGACACACAAAACACTTTCAAACAAACAAATACATACCGGATGGACACAGACAAACACGTGTACAGACATTCGCCAAACAAACGACCCGCCGCCGCCGCCGTCGTCGTCTAGCGTGCATCTTGAATGACGACATCGGTGTGCGTGCGTCGTACGCAATCAGTCAGACACGGCTATCAAACATCAGAGTCGAATGGTACATCATCGTGCGTGTCGCCGTACACGTACAGTACAATACAACAACAATGCGTCTTAATGGCACGTTCATTTCAACGTCACTCACACACCTCCACGCTGCAGTTACGTCGCACCATTGTCAAACTCGGCGTACAGCAAAGGGAATAGTGGGCGGCAAAAAAAACCAAACAAAAACATTTCACATTTCACCCTCGCCATGTATGATGTGCAAAAAAACAAACCCGCAAACGGCCGTCGTTACGGTGACACAAAAGTCGCCGATCACACTGTCCCCCCCCTCGCAGACGGGTCTCACACACACACACACACCAACAACACCAATGGGTCAAAACCACGCCAACGAGGCGTGCCACCATTCCACGCCACGGCGACCAACCTCGTGGCCGTACCCCGCGCAACACGCTTTGACGCGCCCCCCCACCCACAATCAAAATGCACACACACACATCACAGCCGTCCACACAAACAACAACAATTCCGCCCTTCCCGCAAAAGGCAAGTTGGTGGCCCTGAAAAGGGCCGTTTTGCCGCTCTCGCAACGGAGGAGCCTTCTCCATCCTTCCTTCCATTCCAGAGCCACCTCCTTACTTGGAGCTCGTGTACTTGGTCACCGCCTTCGTGCCCTCGCTCACGGCGTGCTTGGCCAGCTCGCCAGGCAGCAACAGCCGCACAGCGGTCTGGATCTCGCGGGACGTGATGGTCGAGCGCTTGTTGTAGTGCGCCAGGCGAGAAGCCTCGGCCGCAATGCGCTCGAAAATGTCGTTCACGAAGCTGTTCATGATGCTCATCGCCTTCGACGAGATGCCCGTGTCAGGGTGCACCTGCTTCAGCACCTTGTAGATGTAGATGGCATAGCTCTCCTTCCTCTTGCGCTTCTTCTTCTTGTCGCCCTTCGAAATGTTCTTCTGCGCCTTGCCAGCCTTCTTGGCGGCCTTCCCGCTAGTCTTGGGCGGCATCTCGAACCAACGTACGGCAGCAGCAACACCAGTAGCAAGCGCTCCGCTCTAGTCAGCGTCTCCCCACACAGTGGCACCCGCCGCCAGCCGCCGCCGCACCTTTACCAGCTCGCCCTGTTGCGGCCGCCGACCAATGGGGCGCGCGCGCAACCGGCCGCCGCACCCGAGCCCATAAAGCACCCCCACCCCGGCTGCGCCGGCACGCACTCCGCTGCTCGACTCGCTGCCGCTCGCACCGGTCGTTTTCGTTTCCGTTTCGTGTGCACCGTCGCTAGCCCATCGCCATGTCCGGACGCGGAAAGGGAGGCAAAGTCAAGGGCAAGTCAAAGTCCCGCTCAAGCAGGGCTGGGCTCCAGTTCCCGGTCGGCAGAATCCACCGCCTCCTGCGCAAGGGAAACTACGCAGAGCGCGTCGGCGCCGGGGCGCCCGTCTACCTCGCCGCCGTCATGGAGTACCTCGCGGCTGAGGTGCTCGAGCTGGCCGGAAACGCGGCCCGCGACAACAAGAAGACGCGCATCATCCCGCGCCACCTGCAGCTTGCCATCCGCAACGACGAGGAGCTCAACAAGCTCCTGTCGGGCGTCACCATCGCACAGGGTGGTGTCCTGCCCAACATCCAGGCCGTCCTGCTGCCAAAGAAGACCGAGAAGAAGGCCTAAAGGAGGCCAGGCAATCGCAGCGCCGCGTGCTCCCCTGCACGCAACGCGCTTTGCCGGCTCGGCTCGGCCCACAACAATCGGCCCTTTTCAGGGCCACCACACACACCTACGTCCAAAGCAAAATTTCAGTCGTCCTCGCCGCACCTTGTTTTGTTTTAACTTTGCACTGTCACAGCACAGCCGCCGCCGGCGCACGTCCGCCATCTTGTCGTCCACACAGCCCGTGTGGCCCAACACACACACATTTTGCACGGTCGCAGTCGCCTTCCAAACCGACAACGGCAGCAATAATGACCATTGTTAAAGGGAGGCGTGTCGACACACCGCCCTCCACTCCCGCGCGCAACGGCCGTCGACACGAACGAAACAGCTGATCCGGCCGCCTATGCCCACACGCCTTGCCTCGGAAACCCCAACGCCGCCGCAAACAAACACACAGAGACAAACCACGCAAGCAAATAATCACCGCCTCTCGCACAACAACACACAGCCCGCCATCTCCGTCGCGATCGATACAAAGACACACAAACGAAGCAGCTCCACACACAGCCAGCCACATGACACGTTTCCTTTCCTTCTCCCCTCCCAGTCACATCACGTCGCTCAAACGGAAAGAAAGAAAGAAAGAAACAAACAAACAAACAACACAGCGCACACACGCAGCAACAACAACACAGACTCTTTCGCACTTTTCAACTTCCGAACAGTGTGGTGGCCCTGAAAAGGGCCGTTTTCTAGTCTCTCCCACCCACAAGCACGGCCGCGGGAAGGCCAGCGCCCGCTGCGACGCAGCCTAACCGCCGAAACCGTACAGGGTGCGCCCCTGCCTCTTCAGGGCGTACACCACGTCCATGGCCGTCACAGTCTTGCGCTTGGCGTGCTCAGTGTACGTCACCGCGTCGCGGATCACGTTCTCCAGGAACACCTTCAGCACCCCGCGGGTCTCCTCGTAGATCAGACCAGAGATGCGCTTCACGCCGCCCCTGCGAGCCAGGCGGCGGATGGCGGGCTTCGTGATGCCCTGGATGTTGTCGCGCAACACCTTGCGGTGCCGCTTGGCGCCACCCTTGCCGAGCCCCTTTCCTCCCTTGCCGCGGCCTGTCATCCTTCCTTCCTCGGGCAAAGCAAAACGTGCACAAACAGCAGCTGCAGCGGCTGGCGAGTCGGCTACGGTCTGCGCCCAGCGCGCCCGCCGCCCCCCTATATAGACTCTGGCCCGCCCTCCCCCCACCACGCGCAACCGAGGGCATATAAGCGCAGCACGGAGGCGCGCGGGCCCGTTGTCAAGGCAGCACCGGACGCCGCGCCGCACCTAACCTCCACGCACGCCGCTCCGCTACCGCTACCGCTACCGCCATGGCCCGCACAAAGCAAACGGCCCGCAAGTCCACCGGCGGAAAGGCGCCGCGCAAACAGCTCGCCACCAAGGCGGCGAGGAAGAGCGCGCCCGCCACCGGAGGCGTCAAGAAGCCCCACCGCTACAGGCCGGGCACCGTCGCCCTGCGAGAAATCAGGCGCTACCAGAAGAGCACAGAGCTGCTCATCCGCAAGCTGCCATTCCAGCGCCTAGTGCGCGAGATCGCCCAGGACTTCAAGACCGACCTGCGCTTCCAGAGCTCCGCAGTCATGGCCCTGCAGGAGGCCAGCGAGGCCTACCTCGTCGGCCTCTTCGAAGACACCAACCTGTGCGCAATCCACGCCAAGCGCGTCACCATCATGCCCAAGGACATCCAGCTCGCGCGCCGCATCCGCGGCGAGCGCGCCTAAACCGCGCCGCGGCACCGCACCGCACAAACAAAAACGGCCCTTTTCAGGGCCACTAACATCTCTCCGTCGCGAGCAAACTTTGTCGGTCGCCTGCCTCTCGCCCCGCAACCCAAAAACAAAACAAAAAACCACCACTTCCCGTCCGTCCGCCACACCCGCTCACTCTGCCTGCCTGCTAGCAGCGCGCAACAATCACACATCATCCCTCCCCGGCGCTCAAAGCGCACAATACCCAACGGCCGACGTCACACCGCACGGGTGGCTGGCCGGCCGCCGCTTTCGTTTCGAAAACAAAAAAAACCCGCACTCCACTCCGACGGCCAACGGCCAGGCAGGCGCGCTCGCTCGCTCTACACGCCACCGAAATCCCCGCCGACTCCTTCCGCATCTCAACGTGCCCCCCGTTGCAAAACATCACACACACACACACACACAAAGGAACAAAACAAAACAAAGACCAGACACGACTCGACAAGACAGACATCCGAGAAGAACGAACGCAGGCAAGCCAACCAACGTATTCAAACAAAACAACGCGACAGAAAACCAACCGTCGGCCGCCGCCACAAACACGGCGACAATCAACCACGACAACAACAACACCGCTTACCGCTACCGCCGCCCACACCCGCCACCGACCCCCGCAATCCAACCACCACGGCACGCAAACAGCATCCCCACGGGCATACAGAAACGCCAGACAGACACCCACACCAAACGCAACACGACAATCAAAACCTTCCCCGACGTGCTTTGATGGCCCTGAGAAGGGCCGTTTTGGGCCGCGCGTCTCTTGCGCGCCACTAGACGACGACGGGGGGTGGGGACGACGGAGTCAAGCGCCAAACCCTTCCATTCCCATCTCTTTCTCCTCTACTCTACTTCTTCTTCTTGGGCGAAGCCTTCGCCTTAGACGGCGTCGTCGCCTTCTTCGGGCGCGGCGCCTTCGGCTTCTTCGTCGGAACCTTGGCGGCCTTCTTCGCCTTCGACGGCGACTTGGCCTTGGCCGGCTTGGCCGCAGCCGCCTTCTTCGCACCCGCGGGAGCGGCCGACGCCGCAGACGCCTTCTTGGCGGCGCCCGCCTTCCGACCGGTCGCCGCCTTCACGCCACCAGCCTTCTTTGCGCCGGCCGCACGGGCGCCCTTCTTCTCCTTGCTGGCCGGAGCGGCGCGCTTCTTCTTGGCACCGCCAGCACGAGCCTTGCCGCCCTCGGCCGCCCCCCCGCCGCCGGCGCCGGCAAGCTTGAACGAGCCGGACGCGCCCTTCCCCTTCGTCTGCACCAGCTCGCCCGCCACGACGGCCGACTTGAGGTACTTCTTGATAAACGGCGCCAGCTTCTCCGCGTCCAGCTTGTAGTGCGCGGCTATGTACTTCTTGATCGCCTGCAGCGACGACCCGCCGCGCTCCTTCAGACTCTTGATGGCGGCCGTCACCATCTCAGAGGTGCGCGGGTGCGCAGGCTTGGCGCGCGGCTTCTTCGCAGACGACGCAGACTTGGCCTTCTTCGTAGTGCCGGTGGCGGCGGGTGCCGCAGCAGTCTCGTTCGTAGCCGCCTGATCTGCCATTTCGACGACGCGCGTAACACACAGCGAGAGCGAGCGGGACGGCAGGCACGCAAGCACAGCACAGCAGCAGAGCAGAGAATCACAAGGCCCAGCCAGTGTCGCGGGCGGGCGCGGACGGCCGAGAGAGCGGCCGCCACTCTGCGCGCCGCCGCGCCGCGCCTCCCGCGCTTGCTACCGCCCAACGTCCGACAGCCTGTGCGGAGCAGCCCCAAACCTGCGCCACAACCGCCCGCGCCTTTCAAACCACCGAGGATGGGGCTACACACAGCCACACCACAGTCGCCAACCAGTCGCCACGGCAGCGCCGCAAACCACGGCCAAACTGCAGCTACCGCGCGCTACAGCCTGGGTCGGCCCGCCGAGAATCGCCGCCCCCGCCCAAATGCCGCCCCCACAGCCCCAGCCGACGACCCGCCACAATGGCCAAACCTTCGGCAAAACTCCCACACCGTCGCCGCGGCAGCCCGGCCAGCGCGGCCGGCGCCACAGCCACACAAGCCGAGGCGTGCGGCGATGACGGCCGTGCAAACGCGCCTCCGCCGCCCCATCGCCTTCCGTCGCCCTCCCGCCGTTTCCCGATCGGCCCGCAGCCGTCGGGCCACATCGCGCGCCGTCCTCCTCCTCTCGCCCGCCAACATTCACAGCCGTTTCTCAACAATTGCCCGCCGCAAACGGACGCCGCCTGCGCAACAGGCGCCGCCGCCCCTCGCCGCTTCCGACCCAACCCCTCGACCGAGGCAAACCGCAATCCGAATCTACAGACCAACCCAATCTGCCGTCAAGCACACACGACAGCCGACCTTACACGTTACGCGTTACACATTACGTTTACACGTCTACGTTAGGTTAGGTTAGGTGGACGTGGGTTAGGTTAAGGGGACTTGGGTTAGGTTAAGCGTCAAACTTAGGTTAAGCATTCAAACACGTCAGGCGTCAGAGGTTAGGTTAGGTTAGGTTACACGTTAGGTTAAGGGGTCGGTGCTAGGTTAAGAAGCGTCAAACGTAGGTTAGAAAAGCGTTCAAACGTGAGGCGTGAGCCGGACAGCTTACCTTACGTAGACGTTAGGGGCTCACAGGCTGAGCTCACCTCGCCACACCACAGGTTAGGTTCGGTTCGGTTCGGTTCGCTCGGCTCAGCGTAAAGCGCCGAGGTCAGGGTTACGTTCGTTCACCTTCGGGCGCCACACTTTCGGTTGAAAGGTCGCGACGGGACGGACGTCGGCAGGCACGCCGCAAACGAACAAAAAAAACGTACAGACGACGTCGGAAACCGCCGACAGACGGGGGAGCAGCACGACCACGACCAGACACCGAGCGCGAACGAGACACACGCGAACCACCCCCACCGGCCAAAGGGCACCACACAACAACCCAGAGCACCACGTGTCGACACCAGAGCAACCCGCCGCTCACGCGACATGGCTGGCACCGAAGGGCAACCGCCCGCAACTGCGCTTTCCGCGCCGGCCCGGATGCACGTCGTGCTACAACAACACCACTACCGTACACAGCCGCTGTTCACAACATCACTATCAATGGCGCGCCCGCGGCTCGCCGCCGTCGCAGTCGCAGCCCCAACGCCAGCACTTTTGCACCACCATTCACACGCACCGCAACACAGCTCGCCGACACAGCCGAACAAAACAAACACCACACAACAACAGCAACAACGCCGCCGCCTCTACTTGTGCCGGCGACCCACCCCGCCGATGGCGCACCTTTCGCCAGCCGGCAATCGACACACACGCACCCACCCACCGGGGCCCAGTGCAAAAAACAAAAAAAAACACACAAAAACAAAAAAATCAAACGACACGGGAAGCGCACACCGCCACTTCGCGCGCACGCCACCAACCAGTCGTCGTCTCAAAATAACAAACACAAACACAATAAACTAACAACTAGGGCAACACAAAACAAAAACGCCTCGCACGAACCGCCCACAAAAAGGACAAGCACACGCACAGCCTCTGCTGACGACCACGACGCAGCGGCACGCTGCTCCTGTCCCGCGCCCCGCGCCCCACTCGATTCACAACTCACGCGACACCGTCAACGACGGGCTCGCTTCCCGCAACCTACCACCTTTCCGCCACGACGCACAGCCCCAGCCCCACCCGACGACGCCCGTGGCAACGACTGCACTTTCACCACCGCCTCCCCCTTCCCCCCCAAAACAACACACACACACACACACACAGCCAGCCAAAAACGCACTCGCGACCCACACATGCACGTGCATCGGCACACGCCAACCAGTCAACGTCGACAACCACACGCAAGGCTCGAAACGAAACCGGCGTCCTTCCACGTTGCCATCAAGCTACGCGACACAAGACACAAGGAACCAACACAACAGCCGGCCCCACTAATTCCCACTCTCACGCCGCAAAAAGCACACCGAAACCGCCAAACGCACGCACATTCCCCTTCGCACCGACACCACCGACCGGCTCGCTACCACACACCTCTCGGCAGCCGTTTCACGCCAATTCGCCACACCGCCCACACAGTCGACAAGCGCCCGCCCTGTACGGCACACGCAACGACGCAGCGCAGCAAAGGGCGCCCGCAACACATACCTCTCCGCCGCCCGACGCGCCAACCGCCACACCACACCGCCAGCCACTCGCAAATTGTGCACTGCCACCAGCCACACGTCCAACACGCCGCGCCGCCTCCGGCCACCCGCCAGGGGGCGCTCACGTCCGCGACAACAGCGCGGCCCGCCGGGCCGGGCCGAACCGAACCGAGCCGCCGCTGCTCTGCACTCGGCACGGCCACACCCTGCTGCAGACCGGGCTCGTCCCTCTGTACGCGTCTGCCTGCGCATCAACACAACACGACCTTTTTTTTTTTTCTCTCTCTACCGCCATCCCTCCTTCTCGCGTTTTACTCGTTGTTGCAGCAGCGGCGCACACCTACACATCCACAGCCCCAGCCGAGCCGGCCTCACCTCAGGGCCCGCCGCCAGCGTCTCCTCCTCGGGCACAGGTGCGGTGCTGTGGCCGCCCATCCAACCGCATTGCTGGCCGTCCAGCCACCAGGCGTTCCCACTGCCGCGAGCCACGCCGCGCACCGACCCTGCTGCAGAAAACGAAGCATAGCCAGAGACCGACCGATACACAAAGCAAGCCGTCGCCTCGCCTCTTGTCCTTCCTGCCTTCCTTCCGCCCCCGCCCTTCTCACACCACCGCCTCTCCACTTTCGCCCACCCCCCCCTCCTTTTCTTTTTTTTTTTTTTTGTTTCTTTCTTTCTTTCTTTCTCTCCTTCCCGCCATGGCGGTTACGGCACCGCCTGCAGCGGCAGATTTTTTGCGCCCACACGCCTACTCCTACCACCATTAACCTTGCCCTGCCCTGCCCATCAACGTCGCAGTCGAACCGACGCGTGCCAACACACTGCCCACGTTCCTTTCTCTTTTCGGCCTACGCCCATTACGCGCCGCCGCCACAGCACCTTCCCTTCCCACAACACACCGACGTCATCACACGCACCCAAAACAGGGGCCACGACCGTGTTCCTCGCCCACTCCCATCCCGCACGGTACGCACATTCCCAACTACTACCGCGCACCCTCCCTTTCCAATCTGTGTGTCTCTGTGTCTGTGTCCTGTCCGCGCGTGACGCCTCTCAACATCCGCCGTCCCCCGTCCCGTTTTCGCCCCCATGCCGTCGTCGCGCCGCCTCCTCCCCGTCCACCGCCGCCCCTGTCCGCCCCGCACCACACCATACACCGCTGCTTGTCCCGGCCGTTGCCACCAAAGGCGCCGACCGCAAACGCGCCACGCCGCAGCCCCCGTGCGTCTCGCGCTCGCTTGCATCTCCGTGCCGACGCTGCCTCTCTTCCCACTCGCACTCGACCTCGACAACACAGTCTTTGGCTCCGCCACTGCGTGTTCCGGTGGTACGCACGCTGCAACACGTATGTATTCATTACCAGAGCGATGGCGAGGCATGACAGCATCTCTGTCTGACCAGAGAGTTCTTTATCGCTGCTAGTCGGCGCTTGGACCGCGCCAGACGACAGTAGTGGCACGCACCGGGTCGCCAGGAACAGTTGTTATATATATTGTAGCGCGAGTCGGGAGAGGTAGTAGTCGGTCGACAGTAGTAGCGGGTCGACGGTTGTACTGAGCGGGCGTCGGCGGCGTGCTCTGCTCGTCTCGCGACTCTGGTCACGGTTCGGGACGATGTATAGTATATTGTGTTATAATCAAAAGGTGGTGTGACGCTGCATTGCGCAAATCTGATAACGTATGTTCATTGTACTTCTTTTGTTCAACAACAAAAGCCCCACTATTACTTTTTTTCTAAAGTAACTTTTGTCTCTTAACGAAAAACATTCACTTTTTAAAGACTACTTCCTATGGCATTTCCCTCCAAGGAGTGCAATTAATTACCAGCCAGCACTCATTCATTGCACACAGCTGTGTAAGGGGTATCTACAATTGAGGAGCGGATATAAATGCAATTTTTTGTTTTTTTTTTTTTTTGTGTGTGTGTGTTGTAACCTCCCAGCAAAATTTAAAATAATGGACAATGTTATTTACGGATGCTAATGGACATTGCGCTAATTGTAACCTCGCCCACAATGAGAGGTATTGAAAATGGCAACAAAAATGTGAAATTCGCAATCTGACTCAAATATAAAGTCTTCACACAACATTTACAAACGTCCGTTCAGTGACAAGAAACTTCAATTAAACCGAAATATCGGTCTTTGGCCCTGTGCAAAACAATCAGAATTAAAGTCTTACCTCCGAATAAATGGATGTCACATTTCTGCTCTGGTTGTTGCGCAGCGCTTGGAGGAACTGCATTTGCAAATAATAATATTCTCTTTTTTTGTGATTTTAGTGACATTTTTCTTCAAAGCAGTGGAATGAAATGTGAAGTGCAACGAACTCTTTAGTTCAATAACAAATTAAATGTTTGAAAAATGCTTTTGAAATAAAAATTATTATTGGGGAACTTGTTGGAGAATAATTACACTTTTTCATTATCTAATGATTATATTAATTAACAGTATACCTTATTCACCATCTTGACCAGTGTTGCCGACCACCTACATCACACAACCGCACTCGGCTGCTACTACTGACCGACCGCTCTGCATGACGACTATTAGCGTACTGCACGCGACGACTACTGACAGAGTACAGCCCTCAACTACACAGAGCTACGGACTCGCAACGACTACTGACAGACAGACTGACTGACTGAGAACCGCTCGCAACACTCGCGCAGTCCAGCGCAAACTCTCTGGTCACAGATGCTACAACGTCTCGCCATCGCTACTATGTTACATACGTGTTTCAGTGTCTTTTTCATTGGGGTAACGATCTTTGGCTCTTTTTATTCTGAATACAGGGCCAAAGGTCAACGCTGCTGCCCTTATACAATTTATCAGGTTTCATTATGTCTGTTGCAATGTTACATACGGTTCACTCTTTCATTAATATTACCGTTGGGTTTGTTTTGTAGGGACGTTAACATTCTGGCACATTTTTATTATCATCGGACTCTCTGCTATTTGTGCAGGGAGGTTATACCTGGGTCCATTTCCATTTCCATTTACATTTTAATATTGATAGACTTTTTGTTTTCTTTTTTGTTTCTTGTTGTTTTTCCTTCTTTTTTTTTGTTGTTTTTTTTTTTTTGTTTTGTTTTTCCCGCTCTCACCACCACCGCCGCATCACGCCTTCCGTTTTCTTGGTTTCTTTTCTGTTCTTCAACTGCTTCAACATCACCGCGCCCCATTTCCACACCACAGCCATCAGCCTCCAAGACGGGCGGGCGCAGTGTGCCATTTCCGGCGCACAAGCACACCCGTACGGTACTCTCCTCGCCCCCACGCCACCAACAACACAGCGACCACGCGGCTTTCAGGCATGGCACGGCACGGCACGGCACGGCACGGCACGGCACGGCACGGCACGGCACCGGCGAAATGCGCCGCCCCCGCCCCTCCGCGCATCCGTCCGTCTCGCCACGTTCACTGACAGCCGCGTCTGCGGCTACACCACGACAACCACAACACAACACCGCTCCCCTCCCTGGCAACTCACATTGTTTTTCTCCTCCTCTTTTGCACAAACCACAACGCCGAGCACAGGCGCAAGCCACCCACACCGCGCCCCTCCCCGTCCCGTCTTTGGCCGCCGCTCCTCGTTTCCTCGTTTGCCCCCTCCCATCTCCCGAAATGCCATGCCAGCAGCGTTACGCATGCCCCTCCCCTGTCCACACAACACTACCGCCTAACGAACAGCCTTTTCCGGGCCACATCCAGGGCACGCCCACCTCCAAACACTGCCAATTCACGGACGCACACACTCACTCACTTTCTCGACACCTTTCTGTACGGAGGGTGCGTCATCTCGACCGTGACAGAGTGACGGCAACTATCGACGATCC
The DNA here is from genome assembly GCF_023864345.2 of Schistocerca serialis cubense. Lineage (NCBI taxonomy): Eukaryota > Metazoa > Arthropoda > Insecta > Orthoptera > Acrididae > Schistocerca > Schistocerca serialis. The sequence continues at coordinate 32,459 of NW_026048222.1, read as the reverse complement.
ATTTCCCCCCACTGGTAAAACATGTCCACTAACACCTACATACATCATTCAAGTACACAGACAATAGCATACACACAATGGGAGGGCACACGAACATGGACGGCACGGCACTGTCATACACTCTTCCTCAGAACCATATCAACAAACGTTACGTACATCCGGGAAAGCGAAAGCGAAAGCGAAAGCAAAAGCAAAAGCAAAGGCAAAGCCCAATGCAGCCGTCAAAGGTAACGTTCACCACGGCAGACACTTGCAGCCGCGCCGCCGTTAAACGCATTTCAGTGCGGCTCCAATACGCCTCCGACACGGGAACGTTCCGTTGCTCTACGAATGCGTTTCTCCCCTTTTTCCCTTCCTCTCTCTTTTGCCCCCCCCCCTCCTTGCACTCTCGCCTCATTCCTCACGTTCTGCCCAGACATTCGACCGATCAAAGTCAACCTTTCGTTACCGTTCTCAGCGCGACGGTGTACAACAGTATGACGGGTGTGCCCAAGACTTCGGTTCAGTTGCGTGACGCCGGTCTATCGCGCCGATCGACAGTTACTCAGGGGGCGACGGATCGGACCACGTCACCGACACACAAAACACTTTCAAACAAACAAATACATACCGGATGGACACAGACAAACACGTGTACAGACATTCGCCAAACAAACGACCGCCGCCGCCGCCGTCGTCGTCTAGCGTGCATCTTGAATGACGACATCGGTGTGCGTGCGTCGTACGCAATCAGTCAGACACGGCTATCAAACATCAGAGTCGAATGGTACATCATCGTGCGTGTCGCCGTACACGTACAGTACAATACAACAACAATGCGTCTTAATGGCACGTTCATTTCAACGTCACTCACACACCTCCACGCTGCAGTTACGTCGCACCATTGTCAAACTCGGCGTACAGCAAAGGGAATAGTGGGCGGCAAAAAAAACCAAACAAAAACATTTCACATTTCACCCTCGCCATGTATGATGTGCAAAAAAACAAACCCGCAAACGGCCGTCGTTACGGTGACACAAAAGTCGCCGATCACACTGTCCCCCCCTCGCAGACGGGTCTCACACACACACACACACACCAACAACACCAATGGGTCAAAAACCACGCCAACGAGGCGTGCCACCATTCCACGCCACGGCGACCAACCTCGTGGCCGTACCCCGCGCAACACGCTTTGACGCGCCCCCCCACCCACAATCAAAATGCACACACACACATCACAGCCGTCCACACAAACAACAACAATTCCGCCCTTCCCGCAAAAGGCAAGTTGGTGGCCCTGAAAAGGGCCGTTTTGCCGCTCTCGCAACGGAGGAGCCTTCTCCATCCTTCCTTCCATTCCAGAGCCACCTCCTTACTTGGAGCTCGTGTACTTGGTCACCGCCTTCGTGCCCTCGCTCACGGCGTGCTTGGCCAGCTCGCCAGGCAGCAACAGCCGCACAGCGGTCTGGATCTCGCGGGACGTGATGGTCGAGCGCTTGTTGTAGTGCGCCAGGCGAGAAGCCTCGGCCGCAATGCGCTCGAAAATGTCGTTCACGAAGCTGTTCATGATGCTCATCGCCTTCGACGAGATGCCCGTGTCAGGGTGCACCTGCTTCAGCACCTTGTAGATGTAGATGGCATAGCTCTCCTTCCTCTTGCGCTTCTTCTTCTTGTCGCCCTTCGAAATGTTCTTCTGCGCCTTGCCAGCCTTCTTGGCGGCCTTCCCGCTAGTCTTGGGCGGCATCTCGAACCAACGTACGGCAGCAGCAACACCAGTAGCAAGCGCTCCGCTCTAGTCAGCGTCTCCCCACACAGTGGCACCCGCCGCCAGCCGCCGCCGCACCTTTACCAGCTCGCCCTGTTGCGGCCGCCGACCAATGGGGCGCGCGCGCAACCGGCCGCCGCACCCGAGCCCATAAAGCACCCCCACCCCGGCTGCGCCGGCACGCACTCCGCTGCTCGACTCGCTGCCGCTCGCACCGGTCGTTTTCGTTTCCGTTTCGTGTGCACCGTCGCTAGCCCATCGCCATGTCCGGACGCGGAAAGGGAGGCAAAGTCAAGGGCAAGTCAAAGTCCCGCTCAAGCAGGGCTGGGCTCCAGTTCCCGGTCGGCAGAATCCACCGCCTCCTGCGCAAGGGAAACTACGCAGAGCGCGTCGGCGCCGGGGCGCCCGTCTACCTCGCCGCCGTCATGGAGTACCTCGCGGCTGAGGTGCTCGAGCTGGCCGGAAACGCGGCCCGCGACAACAAGAAGACGCGCATCATCCCGCGCCACCTGCAGCTTGCCATCCGCAACGACGAGGAGCTCAACAAGCTCCTGTCGGGCGTCACCATCGCACAGGGTGGTGTCCTGCCCAACATCCAGGCCGTCCTGCTGCCAAAGAAGACCGAGAAGAAGGCCTAAAGGAGGCCAGGCAATCGCAGCGCCGCGTGCTCCCCTGCACGCAACGCGCTTTGCCGGCTCGGCTCGGCCCACAACAATCGGCCCTTTTCAGGGCCACCACACACACCTACGTCCAAAGCAAAATTTCAGTCGTCCTCGCCGCACCTTGTTTTGTTTTAACTTTGCACTGTCACAGCACAGCCGCCGCCGGCGCACGTCCGCCATCTTGTCGTCCACACAGCCCGTGTGGCCCAACACACACACATTTTGCACGGTCGCAGTCGCCTTCCAAACCGACAACGGCAGCAATAATGACCATTGTTAAAGGGAGGCGTGTCGACACACCGCCCTCCACTCCCGCGCGCAACGGCCGTCGACACGAACGAAACAGCTGATCCGGCCGCCTATGCCCACACGCCTTGCCTCGGAAACCCCAACGCCGCCGCAAACAAACACACAGAGACAAACCACGCAAGCAAATAATCACCGCCTCTCGCACAACAACACACAGCCCGCCATCTCCGTCGCGATCGATACAAAGACACACAAACGAAGCAGCTCCACACACAGCCAGCCACATGACACGTTTCCTTTCCTTCTCCCCTCCCAGTCACATCACGTCGCTCAAACGGAAAGAAAGAAACAAACAAACAAACAACACAGCGCACACACGCAGCAACAACAACACAGACTCTTTCGCACTTTTCAACTTCCGAACAGTGTGGTGGCCCTGAAAAGGGCCGTTTTCTAGTCTCTCCCACCCACAAGCACGGCCGCGGGAAGGCCAGCGCCCGCTGCGACGCAGCCTAACCGCCGAAACCGTACAGGGTGCGCCCCTGCCTCTTCAGGGCGTACACCACGTCCATGGCCGTCACAGTCTTGCGCTTGGCGTGCTCAGTGTACGTCACCGCGTCGCGGATCACGTTCTCCAGGAACACCTTCAGCACCCCGCGGGTCTCCTCGTAGATCAGACCAGAGATGCGCTTCACGCCGCCCCTGCGAGCCAGGCGGCGGATGGCGGGCTTCGTGATGCCCTGGATGTTGTCGCGCAACACCTTGCGGTGCCGCTTGGCGCCACCCTTGCCGAGCCCCTTTCCTCCCTTGCCGCGGCCTGTCATCCTTCCTTCCTCGGGCAAAGCAAAACGTGCACAAACAGCAGCTGCAGCGGCTGGCGAGTCGGCTACGGTCTGCGCCCAGCGCGCCCGCCGCCCCCCTATATAGACTCTGGCCCGCCCTCCCCCCACCACGCGCAACCGAGGGCATATAAGCGCAGCACGGAGGCGCGCGGGCCCGTTGTCAAGGCAGCACCGGACGCCGCGCCGCACCTAACCTCCACGCACGCCGCTCCGCTACCGCTACCGCTACCGCCATGGCCCGCACAAAGCAAACGGCCCGCAAGTCCACCGGCGGAAAGGCGCCGCGCAAACAGCTCGCCACCAAGGCGGCGAGGAAGAGCGCGCCCGCCACCGGAGGCGTCAAGAAGCCCCACCGCTACAGGCCGGGCACCGTCGCCCTGCGAGAAATCAGGCGCTACCAGAAGAGCACAGAGCTGCTCATCCGCAAGCTGCCATTCCAGCGCCTAGTGCGCGAGATCGCCCAGGACTTCAAGACCGACCTGCGCTTCCAGAGCTCCGCAGTCATGGCCCTGCAGGAGGCCAGCGAGGCCTACCTCGTCGGCCTCTTCGAAGACACCAACCTGTGCGCAATCCACGCCAAGCGCGTCACCATCATGCCCAAGGACATCCAGCTCGCGCGCCGCATCCGCGGCGAGCGCGCCTAAACCGCGCCGCGGCACCGCACCGCACAAACAAAAACGGCCCTTTTCAGGGCCACTAACATCTCTCCGTCGCGAGCAAACTTTGTCGGTCGCCTGCCTCTCGCCCCGCAACCCAAAAACAAAACAAAAAACCACCACTTCCCGTCCGTCCGCCACACCCGCTCACTCTGCCTGCCTGCTAGCAGCGCGCAACAATCACACATCATCCCTCCCCGGCGCTCAAAGCGCACAATACCCAACGGCCGACGTCACACCGCACGGGTGGCTGGCCGGCCGCCGCTTTCGTTTCGAAAACAAAAAAAACCCGCACTCCACTCCGACGGCCAACGGCCAGGCAGGCGCGCTCGCTCGCTCTACACGCCACCGAAATCCCCGCCGACTCCTTCCGCATCTCAACGTGCCCCCCGTTGCAAAACATCACACACACACACACACACAAAGGAACAAAACAAAACAAAGACCAGACACGACTCGACAAGACAGACATCCGAGAAGAACGAACGCAGGCAAGCCAACCAACGTATTCAAACAAAACAACGCGACAGAAAACCAACCGTCGGCCGCCGCCACAAACACGGCGACAATCAACCACGACAACAACAACACCGCTTACCGCTACCGCCGCCCACACCCGCCACCGACCCCCGCAATCCAACCACCACGGCACGCAAACAGCATCCCCACGGGCATACAGAAACGCCAGACAGACACCCACACCAAACGCAACACGACAATCAAAACCTTCCCCGACGTGCTTTGATGGCCCTGAGAAGGGCCGTTTTGGGCCGCGCGTCTCTTGCGCGCCACTAGACGACGACGGGGGGTGGGGACGACGGAGTCAAGCGCCAAACCCTTCCATTCCCATCTCTTTCTCCTCTACTCTACTTCTTCTTCTTGGGCGAAGCCTTCGCCTTAGACGGCGTCGTCGCCTTCTTCGGGCGCGGCGCCTTCGGCTTCTTCGTCGGAACCTTGGCGGCCTTCTTCGCCTTCGACGGCGACTTGGCCTTGGCCGGCTTGGCCGCAGCCGCCTTCTTCGCACCCGCGGGAGCGGCCGACGCCGCAGACGCCTTCTTGGCGGCGCCCGCCTTCCGACCGGTCGCCGCCTTCACGCCACCAGCCTTCTTTGCGCCGGCCGCACGGGCGCCCTTCTTCTCCTTGCTGGCCGGAGCGGCGCGCTTCTTCTTGGCACCGCCAGCACGAGCCTTGCCGCCCTCGGCCGCCCCCCCGCCGCCGGCGCCGGCAAGCTTGAACGAGCCGGACGCGCCCTTCCCCTTCGTCTGCACCAGCTCGCCCGCCACGACGGCCGACTTGAGGTACTTCTTGATAAACGGCGCCAGCTTCTCCGCGTCCAGCTTGTAGTGCGCGGCTATGTACTTCTTGATCGCCTGCAGCGACGACCCGCCGCGCTCCTTCAGACTCTTGATGGCGGCCGTCACCATCTCAGAGGTGCGCGGGTGCGCAGGCTTGGCGCGCGGCTTCTTCGCAGACGACGCAGACTTGGCCTTCTTCGTAGTGCCGGTGGCGGCGGGTGCCGCAGCAGTCTCGTTCGTAGCCGCCTGATCTGCCATTTCGACGACGCGCGTAACACACAGCGAGAGCGAGCGGGACGGCAGGCACGCAAGCACAGCACAGCAGCAGAGCAGAGAATCACAAGGCCCAGCCAGTGTCGCGGGCGGGCGCGGACGGCCGAGAGAGCGGCCGCCACTCTGCGCGCCGCCGCGCCGCGCCTCCCGCGCTTGCTACCGCCCAACGTCCGACAGCCTGTGCGGAGCAGCCCCAAACCTGCGCCACAACCGCCCGCGCCTTTCAAACCACCGAGGATGGGGCTACACACAGCCACACCACAGTCGCCAACCAGTCGCCACGGCAGCGCCGCAAACCACGGCCAAACTGCAGCTACCGCGCGCTACAGCCTGGGTCGGCCCGCCGAGAATCGCCGCCCCCGCCCAAATGCCGCCCCCACAGCCCCAGCCGACGACCCGCCACAATGGCCAAACCTTCGGCAAAACTCCCACACCGTCGCCGCGGCAGCCCGGCCAGCGCGGCCGGCGCCACAGCCACACAAGCCGAGGCGTGCGGCGATGACGGCCGTGCAAACGCGCCTCCGCCGCCCCATCGCCTTCCGTCGCCCTCCCGCCGTTTCCCGATCGGCCCGCAGCCGTCGGGCCACATCGCGCGCCGTCCTCCTCCTCTCGCCCGCCAACATTCACAGCCGTTTCTCAACAATTGCCCGCCGCAAACGGACGCCGCCTGCGCAACAGGCGCCGCCGCCCCTCGCCGCTTCCGACCCAACCCCTCGACCGAGGCAAACCGCAATCCGAATCTACAGACCAACCCAATCTGCCGTCAAGCACACACGACAGCCGACCTTACACGTTACGCGTTACACATTACGTTTACACGTCTACGTTAGGTTAGGTTAGGTGGACGTGGGTTAGGTTAAGGGGACTTGGGTTAGGTTAAGCGTCAAACTTAGGTTAAGCATTCAAACACGTCAGGCGTCAGAGGTTAGGTTAGGTTAGGTTACACGTTAGGTTAAGGGGTCGGTGCTAGGTTAAGAAGCGTCAAACGTAGGTTAGAAAAGCGTTCAAACGTGAGGCGTGAGCCGGACAGCTTACCTTACGTAGACGTTAGGGGCTCACAGGCTGAGCTCACCTCGCCACACCACAGGTTAGGTTCGGTTCGGTTCGGTTCGCTCGGCTCAGCGTAAAGCGCCGAGGTCAGGGTTACGTTCGTTCACCTTCGGGCGCCACACTTTCGGTTGAAAGGTCGCGACGGGACGGACGTCGGCAGGCACGCCGCAAACGAACAAAAAAAACGTACAGACGACGTCGGAAACCGCCGACAGACGGGGGAGCAGCACGACCACGACCAGACACCGAGCGCGAACGAGACACACGCGAACCACCCCCACCGGCCAAAGGGCACCACACAACAACCCAGAGCACCACGTGTCGACACCAGAGCAACCCGCCGCTCACGCGACATGGCTGGCACCGAAGGGCAACCGCCCGCAACTGCGCTTTCCGCGCCGGCCCGGATGCACGTCGTGCTACAACAACACCACTACCGTACACAGCCGCTGTTCACAACATCACTATCAATGGCGCGCCCGCGGCTCGCCGCCGTCGCAGTCGCAGCCCCAACGCCAGCACTTTTGCACCACCATTCACACGCACCGCAACACAGCTCGCCGACACAGCCGAACAAAACAAACACCACACAACAACAGCAACAACGCCGCCGCCTCTACTTGTGCCGGCGACCCACCCCGCCGATGGCGCACCTTTCGCCAGCCGGCAATCGACACACACGCACACCCACCCACCGGGGCCCAGTGCAAAAAACAAAAAAAAACACACAAAAACAAAAAAATCAAACGACACGGGAAGCGCACACCGCCACTTCGCGCGCACGCCACCAACCAGTCGTCGTCTCAAAATAACAAACACAAACACAATAAACTAACAACTAGGGCAACACAAAACAAAAACGCCTCGCACGAACCGCCCACAAAAAGGACAAGCACACGCACAGCCTCTGCTGACGACCACGACGCAGCGGCACGCTGCTCCTGTCCCGCGCCCCGCGCCCCACTCGATTCACAACTCACGCGACACCGTCAACGACGGGCTCGCTTCCCGCAACCTACCACCTTTCCGCCACGACGCACAGCCCCAGCCCCACCCGACGACGCCCGTGGCAACGACTGCACTTTCACCACCGCCTCCCCCTTCCCCCCCAAAACAACACACACACACACACACACAGCCAGCCAAAAACGCACTCGCGACCCACACATGCACGTGCATCGGCACACGCCAACCAGTCAACGTCGACAACCACACGCAAGGCTCGAAACGAAACCGGCGTCCTTCCACGTTGCCATCAAGCTACGCGACACAAGACACAAGGAACCAACACAACAGCCGGCCCCACTAATTCCCACTCTCACGCCGCAAAAAGCACACCGAAACCGCCAAACGCACGCACATTCCCCTTCGCACCGACACCACCGACCGGCTCGCTACCACACACCTCTCGGCAGCCGTTTCACGCCAATTCGCCACACCGCCCACACAGTCGACAAGCGCCCGCCCTGTACGGCACACGCAACGACGCAGCGCAGCAAAGGGCGCCCGCAACACATACCTCTCCGCCGCCCGACGCGCCAACCGCCACACCACACCGCCAGCCACTCGCAAATTGTGCACTGCCACCAGCCACACGTCCAACACGCCGCGCCGCCTCCGGCCACCCGCCAGGGGGCGCTCACGTCCGCGACAACAGCGCGGCCCGCCGGGCCGGGCCGAACCGAACCGAGCCGCCGCTGCTCTGCACTCGGCACGGCCACACCCTGCTGCAGACCGGGCTCGTCCCTCTGTACGCGTCTGCCTGCGCATCAACACAACACGACCTTTTTTTTTTTTCTCTCTCTACCGCCATCCCTCCTTCTCGCGTTTTACTCGTTGTTGCAGCAGCGGCGCACACCTACACATCCACAGCCCCAGCCGAGCCGGCCTCACCTCAGGGCCCGCCGCCAGCGTCTCCTCCTCGGGCACAGGTGCGGTGCTGTGGCCGCCCATCCAACCGCATTGCTGGCCGTCCAGCCACCAGGCGTTCCCACTGCCGCGAGCCACGCCGCGCACCGACCCTGCTGCAGAAAACGAAGCATAGCCAGAGACCGACCGATACACAAAGCAAGCCGTCGCCTCGCCTCTTGTCCTTCCTGCCTTCCTTCCGCCCCCGCCCTTCTCACACCACCGCCTCTCCACTTTCGCCCACCCCCCCCTCCTTTTCTTTTTTTTTTTTTTTGTTTCTTTCTTTCTTTCTTTCTCTCCTTCCCGCCATGGCGGTTACGGCACCGCCTGCAGCGGCAGATTTTTTGCGCCCACACGCCTACTCCTACCACCATTAACCTTGCCCTGCCCTGCCCATCAACGTCGCAGTCGAACCGACGCGTGCCAACACACTGCCCACGTTCCTTTCTCTTTTCGGCCTACGCCCATTACGCGCCGCCGCCACAGCACCTTCCCTTCCCACAACACACCGACGTCATCACACGCACCCAAAACAGGGGCCACGACCGTGTTCCTCGCCCACTCCCATCCCGCACGGTACGCACATTCCCAACTACTACCGCGCACCCTCCCTTTCCAATCTGTGTGTCTCTGTGTCTGTGTCCTGTCCGCGCGTGACGCCTCTCAACATCCGCCGTCCCCCGTCCCGTTTTCGCCCCCATGCCGTCGTCGCGCCGCCTCCTCCCCGTCCACCGCCGCCCCTGTCCGCCCCGCACCACACCATACACCGCTGCTTGTCCCGGCCGTTGCCACCAAAGGCGCCGACCGCAAACGCGCCACGCCGCAGCCCCCGTGCGTCTCGCGCTCGCTTGCATCTCCGTGCCGACGCTGCCTCTCTTCCCACTCGCACTCGACCTCGACAACACAGTCTTTGGCTCCGCCACTGCGTGTTCCGGTGGTACGCACGCTGCAACACGTATGTATTCATTACCAGAGCGATGGCGAGGCATGACAGCATCTCTGTCTGACCAGAGAGTTCTTTATCGCTGCTAGTCGGCGCTTGGACCGCGCCAGACGACAGTAGTGGCACGCACCGGGTCGCCAGGAACAGTTGTTATATATATTGTAGCGCGAGTCGGGAGAGGTAGTAGTCGGTCGACAGTAGTAGCGGGTCGACGGTTGTACTGAGCGGGCGTCGGCGGCGTGCTCTGCTCGTCTCGCGACTCTGGTCACGGTTCGGGACGATGTATAGTATATTGTGTTATAATCAAAAGGTGGTGTGACGCTGCATTGCGCAAATCTGATAACGTATGTTCATTGTACTTCTTTTGTTCAACAACAAAAGCCCCACTATTACTTTTTTTCTAAAGTAACTTTTGTCTCTTAACGAAAAACATTCACTTTTTAAAGACTACTTCCTATGGCATTTCCCTCCAAGGAGTGCAATTAATTACCAGCCAGCACTCATTCATTGCACACAGCTGTGTAAGGGGTATCTACAATTGAGGAGCGGATATAAATGCAATTTTTTGTTTTTTTTTTTTTTTGTGTGTGTGTGTTGTAACCTCCCAGCAAAATTTAAAATAATGGACAATGTTATTTACGGATGCTAATGGACATTGCGCTAATTGTAACCTCGCCCACAATGAGAGGTATTGAAAATGGCAACAAAAATGTGAAATTCGCAATCTGACTCAAATATAAAGTCTTCACACAACATTTACAAACGTCCGTTCAGTGACAAGAAACTTCAATTAAACCGAAATATCGGTCTTTGGCCCTGTGCAAAACAATCAGAATTAAAGTCTTACCTCCGAATAAATGGATGTCACATTTCTGCTCTGGTTGTTGCGCAGCGCTTGGAGGAACTGCATTTGCAAATAATAATATTCTCTTTTTTTGTGATTTTAGTGACATTTTTCTTCAAAGCAGTGGAATGAAATGTGAAGTGCAACGAACTCTTTAGTTCAATAACAAATTAAATGTTTGAAAAATGCTTTTGAAATAAAAATTATTATTGGGGAACTTGTTGGAGAATAATTACACTTTTTCATTATCTAATGATTATATTAATTAACAGTATACCTTATTCACCATCTTGACCAGTGTTGCCGACCACCTACATCACACAACCGCACTCGGCTGCTACTACTGACCGACCGCTCTGCATGACGACTATTAGCGTACTGCACGCGACGACTACTGACAGAGTACAGCCCTCAACTACACAGAGCTACGGACTCGCAACGACTACTGACAGACAGACTGACTGACTGAGAACCGCTCGCAACACTCGCGCAGTCCAGCGCAAACTCTCTGGTCACAGATGCTACAACGTCTCGCCATCGCTACTATGTTACATACGTGTTTCAGTGTCTTTTTCATTGGGGTAACGATCTTTGGCTCTTTTTATTCTGAATACAGGGCCAAAGGTCAACGCTGCTGCCCTTATACAATTTATCAGGTTTCATTATGTCTGTTGCAATGTTACATACGGTTCACTCTTTCATTAATATTACCGTTGGGTTTGTTTTGTAGGGACGTTAACATTCTGGCACATTTTTATTATCATCGGACTCTCTGCTATTTGTGCAGGGAGGTTATACCTGGGTCCATTTCCATTTCCATTTACATTTTAATATTGATAGACTTTTTGTTTTCTTTTTTGTTTCTTGTTGTTTTTCCTTCTTTTTTTTTGTTGTTTTTTTTTTTTTTGTTTTGTTTTTCCCGCTCTCACCACCACCGCCGCATCACGCCTTCCGTTTTCTTGGTTTCTTTTCTGTTCTTCAACTGCTTCAACATCACCGCGCCCCATTTCCACACCACAGCCATCAGCCTCCAAGACGGGCGGGCGCAGTGTGCCATTTCCGGCGCACAAGCACACCCGTACGGTACTCTCCTCGCCCCCACGCCACCAACAACACAGCGACCACGCGGCTTTCAGGCATGGCACGGCACGGCACGGCACGGCACGGCACGGCACGGCACGGCACGGCACCGGCGAAATGCGCCGCCCCCGCCCCTCCGCGCATCCGTCCGTCTCGCCACGTTCACTGACAGCCGCGTCTGCGGCTACACCACGACAACCACAACACAACACCGCTCCCCTCCCTGGCAACTCACATTGTTTTTCTCCTCCTCTTTTGCACAAACCACAACGCCGAGCACAGGCGCAAGCCACCCACACCGCGCCCCTCCCCGTCCCGTCTTTGGCCGCCGCTCCTCGTTTCCTCGTTTGCCCCCTCCCATCTCCCGAAATGCCATGCCAGCAGCGTTACGCATGCCCCTCCCCTGTCCACACAACACTACCGCCTAACGAACAGCCTTTTCCGGGCCACATCCAGGGCACGCCCACCTCCAAACACTGCCAATTCACGGACGCACACACTCACTCACTTTCTCGACACCTTTCTGTACGGAGGGTGCGTCATCTCGACCGTGACAGAGTGACGGCAACTATCGACGATCCATTTCCCCCCACTGGTAAAACATGTCCACTAACACCTACATACATCATTCAAGTACACAGACAATAGCATACACACAATGGGAGGGCACACGAACATGGACGGCACGGCACTGTCATACACTCTTCCTCAGAACCATATCAACAAACGTTACGTACATCCGGGAAAGCGAAAGCGAACGCGAAAGCGAAAGCAAAAGCAAAAGCAAAGGCAAAGCCCAATGCAGCCGTCAAAGGTAACGTTCACCACGGCAGACACTTGCAGCCGCGCCGCCGTTAAACGCATTTCAGTGCGGCTCCAATACGCCTCCGACACGGGAACGTTCCGTTGCTCTACGAATGCGTTTCTCCCCTTTTTCCCTTCCTCTCTCTTTTGCCCCCCCCCCTCCTTGCACTCTCGCCTCATTCCTCACGTTCTGCCCAGACATTCGACCGATCAAAGTCAACCTTTCGTTACCGTTCTCAGCGCGACGGTGTACAACAGTATGACGGGTGTGCCCAAGACTTCGGTTCAGTTGCGTGACGCCGGTCTATCGCGCCGATCGACAGTTACTCAGGGGGCGACGGATCGGACCACGTCACCGACACACAAAACACTTTCAAACAAACAAATACATACCGGATGGACACAGACAAACACGTGTACAGACATTCGCCAAACAAACGACCGCCGCCGCCGCCGTCGTCGTCTAGCGTGCATCTTGAATGACGACATCGGTGTGCGTGCGTCGTACGCAATCAGTCAGACACGGCTATCAAACATCAGAGTCGAATGGTACATCATCGTGCGTGTCGCCGTACACGTACAGTACAATACAACAACAATGCGTCTTAATGGCACGTTCATTTCAACGTCACTCACACACCTCCACGCTGCAGTTACGTCGCACCATTGTCAAACTCGGCGTACAGCAAAGGGAATAGTGGGCGGCAAAAAAAACCAAACAAAAACATTTCACATTTCACCCTCGCCATGTATGATGTGCAAAAAAACAAACCCGCAAACGGCCGTCGTTACGGTGACACAAAAGTCGCCGATCACACTGTCCCCCCCTCGCAGACGGGTCTCACACACACACACACACACCAACAACACCAATGGGTCAAAAACCACGCCAACGAGGCGTGCCACCATTCCACGCCACGGCGACCAACCTCGTGGCCGTACCCCGCGCAACACGCTTTGACGCGCCCCCCCACCCACAATCAAAATGCACACACACACATCACAGCCGTCCACACAAACAACAACAATTCCGCCCTTCCCGCAAAAGGCAAGTTGGTGGCCCTGAAAAGGGCCGTTTTGCCGCTCTCGCAACGGAGGAGCCTTCTCCATCCTTCCTTCCATTCCAGAGCCACCTCCTTACTTGGAGCTCGTGTACTTGGTCACCGCCTTCGTGCCCTCGCTCACGGCGTGCTTGGCCAGCTCGCCAGGCAGCAACAGCCGCACAGCGGTCTGGATCTCGCGGGACGTGATGGTCGAGCGCTTGTTGTAGTGCGCCAGGCGAGAAGCCTCGGCCGCAATGCGCTCGAAAATGTCGTTCACGAAGCTGTTCATGATGCTCATCGCCTTCGACGAGATGCCCGTGTCAGGGTGCACCTGCTTCAGCACCTTGTAGATGTAGATGGCATAGCTCTCCTTCCTCTTGCGCTTCTTCTTCTTGTCGCCCTTCGAAATGTTCTTCTGCGCCTTGCCAGCCTTCTTGGCGGCCTTCCCGCTAGTCTTGGGCGGCATCTCGAACCAACGTACGGCAGCAGCAACACCAGTAGCAAGCGCTCCGCTCTAGTCAGCGTCTCCCCACACAGTGGCACCCGCCGCCAGCCGCCGCCGCACCTTTACCAGCTCGCCCTGTTGCGGCCGCCGACCAATGGGGCGCGCGCGCAACCGGCCGCCGCACCCGAGCCCATAAAGCACCCCCACCCCGGCTGCGCCGGCACGCACTCCGCTGCTCGACTCGCTGCCGCTCGCACCGGTCGTTTTCGTTTCCGTTTCGTGTGCACCGTCGCTAGCCCATCGCCATGTCCGGACGCGGAAAGGGAGGCAAAGTCAAGGGCAAGTCAAAGTCCCGCTCAAGCAGGGCTGGGCTCCAGTTCCCGGTCGGCAGAATCCACCGCCTCCTGCGCAAGGGAAACTACGCAGAGCGCGTCGGCGCCGGGGCGCCCGTCTACCTCGCCGCCGTCATGGAGTACCTCGCGGCTGAGGTGCTCGAGCTGGCCGGAAACGCGGCCCGCGACAACAAGAAGACGCGCATCATCCCGCGCCACCTGCAGCTTGCCATCCGCAACGACGAGGAGCTCAACAAGCTCCTGTCGGGCGTCACCATCGCACAGGGTGGTGTCCTGCCCAACATCCAGGCCGTCCTGCTGCCAAAGAAGACCGAGAAGAAGGCCTAAAGGAGGCCAGGCAATCGCAGCGCCGCGTGCTCCCCTGCACGCAACGCGCTTTGCCGGCTCGGCTCGGCCCACAACAATCGGCCCTTTTCAGGGCCACCACACACACCTACGTCCAAAGCAAAATTTCAGTCGTCCTCGCCGCACCTTGTTTTGTTTTAACTTTGCACTGTCACAGCACAGCCGCCGCCGGCGCACGTCCGCCATCTTGTCGTCCACACAGCCCGTGTGGCCCAACACACACACATTTTGCACGGTCGCAGTCGCCTTCCAAACCGACAACGGCAGCAATAATGACCATTGTTAAAGGGAGGCGTGTCGACACACCGCCCTCCACTCCCGCGCGCAACGGCCGTCGACACGAACGAAACAGCTGATCCGGCCGCCTATGCCCACACGCCTTGCCTCGGAAACCCCAACGCCGCCGCAAACAAACACACAGAGACAAACCACGCAAGCAAATAATCACCGCCTCTCGCACAACAACACACAGCCCGCCATCTCCGTCGCGATCGATACAAAGACACACAAACGAAGCAGCTCCACACACAGCCAGCCACATGACACGTTTCCTTTCCTTCTCCCCTCCCAGTCACATCACGTCGCTCAAACGGAAAGAAAGAAACAAACAAACAAACAACACAGCGCACACACGCAGCAACAACAACACAGACTCTTTCGCACTTTTCAACTTCCGAACACTGTGGTGGCCCTGAAAAGGGCCGTTTTCTAGTCTCTCCCACCCACAAGCACGGCCGCGGGAAGGCCAGCGCCCGCTGCGACGCAGCCTAACCGCCGAAACCGTACAGGGTGCGCCCCTGCCTCTTCAGGGCGTACACCACGTCCATGGCCGTCACAGTCTTGCGCTTGGCGTGCTCAGTGTACGTCACCGCGTCGCGGATCACGTTCTCCAGGAACACCTTCAGCACCCCGCGGGTCTCCTCGTAGATCAGACCAGAGATGCGCTTCACGCCGCCCCTGCGAGCCAGGCGGCGGATGGCGGGCTTCGTGATGCCCTGGATGTTGTCGCGCAACACCTTGCGGTGCCGCTTGGCGCCACCCTTGCCGAGCCCCTTTCCTCCCTTGCCGCGGCCTGTCATCCTTCCTTCCTCGGGCAAAGCAAAACGTGCACAAACAGCAGCTGCAGCGGCTGGCGAGTCGGCTACGGTCTGCGCCCAGCGCGCCCGCCGCCCCCCTATATAGACTCTGGCCCGCCCTCCCCCCACCACGCGCAACCGAGGGCATATAAGCGCAGCACGGAGGCGCGCGGGCCCGTTGTCAAGGCAGCACCGGACGCCGCGCCGCACCTAACCTCCACGCACGCCGCTCCGCTACCGCTACCGCTACCGCCATGGCCCGCACAAAGCAAACGGCCCGCAAGTCCACCGGCGGAAAGGCGCCGCGCAAACAGCTCGCCACCAAGGCGGCGAGGAAGAGCGCGCCCGCCACCGGAGGCGTCAAGAAGCCCCACCGCTACAGGCCGGGCACCGTCGCCCTGCGAGAAATCAGGCGCTACCAGAAGAGCACAGAGCTGCTCATCCGCAAGCTGCCATTCCAGCGCCTAGTGCGCGAGATCGCCCAGGACTTCAAGACCGACCTGCGCTTCCAGAGCTCCGCAGTCATGGCCCTGCAGGAGGCCAGCGAGGCCTACCTCGTCGGCCTCTTCGAAGACACCAACCTGTGCGCAATCCACGCCAAGCGCGTCACCATCATGCCCAAGGACATCCAGCTCGCGCGCCGCATCCGCGGCGAGCGCGCCTAAACCGCGCCGCGGCACCGCACCGCACAAACAAAAACGGCCCTTTTCAGGGCCACTAACATCTCTCCGTCGCGAGCAAACTTTGTCGGTCGCCTGCCTCTCGCCCCGCAACCCAAAAACAAAACAAAAAACCACCACTTCCCGTCCGTCCGCCACACCCGCTCACTCTGCCTGCCTGCTAGCAGCGCGCAACAATCACACATCATCCCTCCCCGGCGCTCAAAGCGCACAATACCCAACGGCCGACGTCACACCGCACGGGTGGCTGGCCGGCCGCCGCTTTCGTTTCGAAAACAAAAAAAACCCGCACTCCACTCCGACGGCCAACGGCCAGGCAGGCGCGCTCGCTCGCTCTACACGCCACCGAAATCCCCGCCGACTCCTTCCGCATCTCAACGTGCCCCCCGTTGCAAAACATCACACACACACACACACACAAAGGAACAAAACAAAACAAAGACCAGACACGACTCGACAAGACAGACATCCGAGAAGAACGAACGCAGGCAAGCCAACCAACGTATTCAAACAAAACAACGCGACAGAAAACCAACCGTCGGCCGCCGCCACAAACACGGCGACAATCAACCACGACAACAACAACACCGCTTACCGCTACCGCCGCCCACACCCGCCACCGACCCCCGCAATCCAACCACCACGGCACGCAAACAGCATCCCCACGGGCATACAGAAACGCCAGACAGACACCCACACCAAACGCAACACGACAATCAAAACCTTCCCCGACGTGCTTTGATGGCCCTGAGAAGGGCCGTTTTGGGCCGCGCGTCTCTTGCGCGCCACTAGACGACGACGGGGGGTGGGGACGACGGAGTCAAGCGCCAAACCCTTCCATTCCCATCTCTTTCTCCTCTACTCTACTTCTTCTTCTTGGGCGAAGCCTTCGCCTTAGACGGCGTCGTCGCCTTCTTCGGGCGCGGCGCCTTCGGCTTCTTCGTCGGAACCTTGGCGGCCTTCTTCGCCTTCGACGGCGACTTGGCCTTGGCCGGCTTGGCCGCAGCCGCCTTCTTCGCACCCGCGGGAGCGGCCGACGCCGCAGACGCCTTCTTGGCGGCGCCCGCCTTCCGACCGGTCGCCGCCTTCACGCCACCAGCCTTCTTTGCGCCGGCCGCACGGGCGCCCTTCTTCTCCTTGCTGGCCGGAGCGGCGCGCTTCTTCTTGGCACCGCCAGCACGAGCCTTGCCGCCCTCGGCCGCCCCCCCGCCGCCGGCGCCGGCAAGCTTGAACGAGCCGGACGCGCCCTTCCCCTTCGTCTGCACCAGCTCGCCCGCCACGACGGCCGACTTGAGGTACTTCTTGATAAACGGCGCCAGCTTCTCCGCGTCCAGCTTGTAGTGCGCGGCTATGTACTTCTTGATCGCCTGCAGCGACGACCCGCCGCGCTCCTTCAGACTCTTGATGGCGGCCGTCACCATCTCAGAGGTGCGCGGGTGCGCAGGCTTGGCGCGCGGCTTCTTCGCAGACGACGCAGACTTGGCCTTCTTCGTAGTGCCGGTGGCGGCGGGTGCCGCAGCAGTCTCGTTCGTAGCCGCCTGATCTGCCATTTCGACGACGCGCGTAACACACAGCGAGAGCGAGCGGGACGGCAGGCACGCAAGCACAGCACAGCAGCAGAGCAGAGAATCACAAGGCCCAGCCAGTGTCGCGGGCGGGCGCGGACGGCCGAGAGAGCGGCCGCCACTCTGCGCGCCGCCGCGCCGCGCCTCCCGCGCTTGCTACCGCCCAACGTCCGACAGCCTGTGCGGAGCAGCCCCAAACCTGCGCCACAACCGCCCGCGCCTTTCAAACCACCGAGGATGGGGCTACACACAGCCACACCACAGTCGCCAACCAGTCGCCACGGCAGCGCCGCAAACCACGGCCAAACTGCAGCTACCGCGCGCTACAGCCTGGGTCGGCCCGCCGAGAATCGCCGCCCCCGCCCAAATGCCGCCCCCACAGCCCCAGCCGACGACCCGCCACAATGGCCAAACCTTCGGCAAAACTCCCACACCGTCGCCGCGGCAGCCCGGCCAGCGCGGCCGGCGCCACAGCCACACAAGCCGAGGCGTGCGGCGATGACGGCCGTGCAAACGCGCCTCCGCCGCCCCATCGCCTTCCGTCGCCCTCCCGCCGTTTCCCGATCGGCCCGCAGCCGTCGGGCCACATCGCGCGCCGTCCTCCTCCTCTCGCCCGCCAACATTCACAGCCGTTTCTCAACAATTGCCCGCCGCAAACGGACGCCGCCTGCGCAACAGGCGCCGCCGCCCCTCGCCGCTTCCGACCCAACCCCTCGACCGAGGCAAACCGCAATCCGAATCTACAGACCAACCCAATCTGCCGTCAAGCACACACGACAGCCGACCTTACACGTTACGCGTTACACATTACGTTTACACGTCTACGTTAGGTTAGGTTAGGTGGACGTGGGTTAGGTTAAGGGGACTTGGGTTAGGTTAAGCGTCAAACTTAGGTTAAGCATTCAAACACGTCAGGCGTCAGAGGTTAGGTTAGGTTAGGTTACACGTTAGGTTAAGGGGTCGGTGCTAGGTTAAGAAGCGTCAAACGTAGGTTAGAAAAGCGTTCAAACGTGAGGCGTGAGCCGGACAGCTTACCTTACGTAGACGTTAGGGGCTCACAGGCTGAGCTCACCTCGCCACACCACAGGTTAGGTTCGGTTCGGTTCGGTTCGCTCGGCTCAGCGTAAAGCGCCGAGGTCAGGGTTACGTTCGTTCACCTTCGGGCGCCACACTTTCGGTTGAAAGGTCGCGACGGGACGGACGTCGGCAGGCACGCCGCAAACGAACAAAAAAAACGTACAGACGACGTCGGAAACCGCCGACAGACGGGGGAGCAGCACGACCACGACCAGACACCGAGCGCGAACGAGACACACGCGAACCACCCCCACCGGCCAAAGGGCACCACACAACAACCCAGAGCACCACGTGTCGACACCAGAGCAACCCGCCGCTCACGCGACATGGCTGGCACCGAAGGGCAACCGCCCGCAACTGCGCTTTCCGCGCCGGCCCGGATGCACGTCGTGCTACAACAACACCACTACCGTACACAGCCGCTGTTCACAACATCACTATCAATGGCGCGCCCGCGGCTCGCCGCCGTCGCAGTCGCAGCCCCAACGCCAGCACTTTTGCACCACCATTCACACGCACCGCAACACAGCTCGCCGACACAGCCGAACAAAACAAACACCACACAACAACAGCAACAACGCCGCCGCCTCTACTTGTGCCGGCGACCCACCCCGCCGATGGCGCACCTTTCGCCAGCCGGCAATCGACACACACGCACCCACCCACCGGGGCCCAGTGCAAAAAACAAAAAAAAACACACAAAAACAAAAAAATCAAACGACACGGGAAGCGCACACCGCCACTTCGCGCGCACGCCACCAACCAGTCGTCGTCTCAAAATAACAAACACAAACACAATAAACTAACAACTAGGGCAACACAAAACAAAAACGCCTCGCACGAACCGCCCACAAAAAGGACAAGCACACGCACAGCCTCTGCTGACGACCACGACGCAGCGGCACGCTGCTCCTGTCCCGCGCCCCGCGCCCCACTCGATTCACAACTCACGCGACACCGTCAACGACGGGCTCGCTTCCCGCAACCTACCACCTTTCCGCCACGACGCACAGCCCCAGCCCCACCCGACGACGCCCGTGGCAACGACTGCACTTTCACCACCGCCTCCCCCTTCCCCCCCAAAACAACACACACACACACACACACAGCCAGCCAAAAACGCACTCGCGACCCACACATGCACGTGCATCGGCACACGCCAACCAGTCAACGTCGACAACCACACGCAAGGCTCGAAACGAAACCGGCGTCCTTCCACGTTGCCATCAAGCTACGCGACACAAGACACAAGGAACCAACACAACAGCCGGCCCCACTAATTCCCACTCTCACGCCGCAAAAAGCACACCGAAACCGCCAAACGCACGCACATTCCCCTTCGCACCGACACCACCGACCGGCTCGCTACCACACACCTCTCGGCAGCCGTTTCACGCCAATTCGCCACACCGCCCACACAGTCGACAAGCGCCCGCCCTGTACGGCACACGCAACGACGCAGCGCAGCAAAGGGCGCCCGCAACACATACCTCTCCGCCGCCCGACGCGCCAACCGCCACACCACACCGCCAGCCACTCGCAAATTGTGCACTGCCACCAGCCACACGTCCAACACGCCGCGCCGCCTCCGGCCACCCGCCAGGGGGCGCTCACGTCCGCGACAACAGCGCGGCCCGCCGGGCCGGGCCGAACCGAACCGAGCCGCCGCTGCTCTGCACTCGGCACGGCCACACCCTGCTGCAGACCGGGCTCGTCCCTCTGTACGCGTCTGCCTGCGCATCAACACAACACGACCTTTTTTTTTTTTCTCTCTCTACCGCCATCCCTCCTTCTCGCGTTTTACTCGTTGTTGCAGCAGCGGCGCACACCTACACATCCACAGCCCCAGCCGAGCCGGCCTCACCTCAGGGCCCGCCGCCAGCGTCTCCTCCTCGGGCACAGGTGCGGTGCTGTGGCCGCCCATCCAACCGCATTGCTGGCCGTCCAGCCACCAGGCGTTCCCACTGCCGCGAGCCACGCCGCGCACCGACCCTGCTGCAGAAAACGAAGCATAGCCAGAGACCGACCGATACACAAAGCAAGCCGTCGCCTCGCCTCTTGTCCTTCCTGCCTTCCTTCCGCCCCCGCCCTTCTCACACCACCGCCTCTCCACTTTCGCCCACCCCCCCCTCCTTTTCTTTTTTTTTTTTTTTGTTTCTTTCTTTCTTTCTTTCTCTCCTTCCCGCCATGGCGGTTACGGCACCGCCTGCAGCGGCAGATTTTTTGCGCCCACACGCCTACTCCTACCACCATTAACCTTGCCCTGCCCTGCCCATCAACGTCGCAGTCGAACCGACGCGTGCCAACACACTGCCCACGTTCCTTTCTCTTTTCGGCCTACGCCCATTACGCGCCGCCGCCACAGCACCTTCCCTTCCCACAACACACCGACGTCATCACACGCACCCAAAACAGGGGCCACGACCGTGTTCCTCGCCCACTCCCATCCCGCACGGTACGCACATTCCCAACTACTACCGCGCACCCTCCCTTTCCAATCTGTGTGTCTCTGTGTCTGTGTCCTGTCCGCGCGTGACGCCTCTCAACATCCGCCGTCCCCCGTCCCGTTTTCGCCCCCATGCCGTCGTCGCGCCGCCTCCTCCCCGTCCACCGCCGCCCCTGTCCGCCCCGCACCACACCATACACCGCTGCTTGTCCCGGCCGTTGCCACCAAAGGCGCCGACCGCAAACGCGCCACGCCGCAGCCCCCGTGCGTCTCGCGCTCGCTTGCATCTCCGTGCCGACGCTGCCTCTCTTCCCACTCGCACTCGACCTCGACAACACAGTCTTTGGCTCCGCCACTGCGTGTTCCGGTGGTACGCACGCTGCAACACGTATGTATTCATTACCAGAGCGATGGCGAGGCATGACAGCATCTCTGTCTGACCAGAGAGTTCTTTATCGCTGCTAGTCGGCGCTTGGACCGCGCCAGACGACAGTAGTGGCACGCACCGGGTCGCCAGGAACAGTTGTTATATATATTGTAGCGCGAGTCGGGAGAGGTAGTAGTCGGTCGACAGTAGTAGCGGGTCGACGGTTGTACTGAGCGGGCGTCGGCGGCGTGCTCTGCTCGTCTCGCGACTCTGGTCACGGTTCGGGACGATGTATAGTATATTGTGTTATAATCAAAAGGTGGTGTGACGCTGCATTGCGCAAATCTGATAACGTATGTTCATTGTACTTCTTTTGTTCAACAACAAAAGCCCCACTATTACTTTTTTTCTAAAGTAACTTTTGTCTCTTAACGAAAAACATTCACTTTTTAAAGACTACTTCCTATGGCATTTCCCTCCAAGGAGTGCAATTAATTACCAGCCAGCACTCATTCATTGCACACAGCTGTGTAAGGGGTATCTACAATTGAGGAGCGGATATAAATGCAATTTTTTGTTTTTTTTTTTTTTTGTGTGTGTGTGTTGTAACCTCCCAGCAAAATTTAAAATAATGGACAATGTTATTTACGGATGCTAATGGACATTGCGCTAATTGTAACCTCGCCCACAATGAGAGGTATTGAAAATGGCAACAAAAATGTGAAATTCGCAATCTGACTCAAATATAAAGTCTTCACACAACATTTACAAACGTCCGTTCAGTGACAAGAAACTTCAATTAAACCGAAATATCGGTCTTTGGCCCTGTGCAAAACAATCAGAATTAAAGTCTTACCTCCGAATAAATGGATGTCACATTTCTGCTCTGGTTGTTGCGCAGCGCTTGGAGGAACTGCATTTGCAAATAATAATATTCTCTTTTTTTGTGATTTTAGTGACATTTTTCTTCAAAGCAGTGGAATGAAATGTGAAGTGCAACGAACTCTTTAGTTCAATAACAAATTAAATGTTTGAAAAATGCTTTTGAAATAAAAATTATTATTGGGGAACTTGTTGGAGAATAATTACACTTTTTCATTATCTAATGATTATATTAATTAACAGTATACCTTATTCACCATCTTGACCAGTGTTGCCGACCACCTACATCACACAACCGCACTCGGCTGCTACTACTGACCGACCGCTCTGCATGACGACTATTAGCGTACTGCACGCGACGACTACTGACAGAGTACAGCCCTCAACTACACAGAGCTACGGACTCGCAACGACTACTGACAGACAGACTGACTGACTGAGAACCGCTCGCAACACTCGCGCAGTCCAGCGCAAACTCTCTGGTCACAGATGCTACAACGTCTCGCCATCGCTACTATGTTACATACGTGTTTCAGTGTCTTTTTCATTGGGGTAACGATCTTTGGCTCTTTTTATTCTGAATACAGGGCCAAAGGTCAACGCTGCTGCCCTTATACAATTTATCAGGTTTCATTATGTCTGTTGCAATGTTACATACGGTTCACTCTTTCATTAATATTACCGTTGGGTTTGTTTTGTAGGGACGTTAACATTCTGGCACATTTTTATTATCATCGGACTCTCTGCTATTTGTGCAGGGAGGTTATACCTGGGTCCATTTCCATTTCCATTTACATTTTAATATTGATAGACTTTTTGTTTTCTTTTTTGTTTCTTGTTGTTTTTCCTTCTTTTTTTTTGTTGTTTTTTTTTTTTTGTTTTGTTTTTCCCGCTCTCACCACCACCGCCGCATCACGCCTTCCGTTTTCTTGGTTTCTTTTCTGTTCTTCAACTGCTTCAACATCACCGCGCCCCATTTCCACACCACAGCCATCAGCCTCCAAGACGGCGGGCGCAGTGTGCCATTTCCGGCGCACAAGCACACCCGTACGGTACTCTCCTCGCCCCCACGCCACCAACAACACAGCGACCACGCGGCTTTCAGGCATGGCACGGCACGGCACGGCACGGCACGGCACGGCACGGCACGGCACGGCACCGGCGAAATGCGCCGCCCCCGCCCCTCCGCGCATCCGTCCGTCTCGCCACGTTCACTGACAGCCGCGTCTGCGGCTACACCACGACAACCACAACACAACACCGCTCCCCTCCCTGGCAACTCACATTGTTTTTCTCCTCCTCTTTTGCACAAACCACAACGCCGAGCACAGGCGCAAGCCACCCACACCGCGCCCCTCCCCGTCCCGTCTTTGGCCGCCGCTCCTCGTTTCCTCGTTTGCCCCCTCCCATCTCCCGAAATGCCATGCCAGCAGCGTTACGCATGCCCCTCCCCTGTCCACACAACACTACCGCCTAACGAACAGCCTTTTCCGGGCCACATCCAGGGCACGCCCACCTCCAAACACTGCCAATTCACGGACGCACACACTCACTCACTTTCTCGACACCTTTCTGTACGGAGGGTGCGTCATCTCGACCGTGACAGAGTGACGGCAACTATCGACGATCCATTTCCCCCCACTGGTAAAACATGTCCACTAACACCTACATACATCATTCAAGTACACAGACAATAGCATACACACAATGGGAGGGCACACGAACATGGACGGCACGGCACTGTCATACACTCTTCCTCAGAACCATATCAACAAACGTTACGTACATCCGGGAAAGCGAAAGCGAACGCGAAAGCGAAAGCAAAAGCAAAAGCAAAGGCAAAGCCCAATGCAGCCGTCAAAGGTAACGTTCACCACGGCAGACACTTGCAGCCGCGCCGCCGTTAAACGCATTTCAGTGCGGCTCCAATACGCCTCCGACACGGGAACGTTCCGTTGCTCTACGAATGCGTTTCTCCCCTTTTTCCCTTCCTCTCTCTTTTGCCCCCCCCCCTCCTTGCACTCTCGCCTCATTCCTCACGTTCTGCCCAGACATTCGACCGATCAAAGTCAACCTTTCGTTACCGTTCTCAGCGCGACGGTGTACAACAGTATGACGGGTGTGCCCAAGACTTCGGTTCAGTTGCGTGACGCCGGTCTATCGCGCCGATCGACAGTTACTCAGGGGGCGACGGATCGGACCACGTCACCGACACACAAAACACTTTCAAACAAACAAATACATACCGGATGGACACAGACAAACACGTGTACAGACATTCGCCAAACAAACGACCGCCGCCGCCGCCGTCGTCGTCTAGCGTGCATCTTGAATGACGACATCGGTGTGCGTGCGTCGTACGCAATCAGTCAGACACGGCTATCAAACATCAGAGTCGAATGGTACATCATCGTGCGTGTCGCCGTACACGTACAGTACAATACAACAACAATGCGTCTTAATGGCACGTTCATTTCAACGTCACTCACACACCTCCACGCTGCAGTTACGTCGCACCATTGTCAAACTCGGCGTACAGCAAAGGGAATAGTGGGCGGCAAAAAAAACCAAACAAAAACATTTCACATTTCACCTCGCCATGTATGATGTGCAAAAAAACAAACCCGCAAACGGCCGTCGTTACGGTGACACAAAAGTCGCCGATCACACTGTCCCCCCCTCGCAGACGGGTCTCACACACACACACACACACCAACAACACCAATGGGTCAAAAACCACGCCAACGAGGCGTGCCACCATTCCACGCCACGGCGACCAACCTCGTGGCCGTACCCCGCGCAACACGCTTTGACGCGCCCCCCCACCCACAATCAAAATGCACACACACACATCACAGCCGTCCACACAAACAACAACAATTCCGCCCTTCCCGCAAAAGGCAAGTTGGTGGCCCTGAAAAGGGCCGTTTTGCCGCTCTCGCAACGGAGGAGCCTTCTCCATCCTTCCTTCCATTCCAGAGCCACCTCCTTACTTGGAGCTCGTGTACTTGGTCACCGCCTTCGTGCCCTCGCTCACGGCGTGCTTGGCCAGCTCGCCAGGCAGCAACAGCCGCACAGCGGTCTGGATCTCGCGGGACGTGATGGTCGAGCGCTTGTTGTAGTGCGCCAGGCGAGAAGCCTCGGCCGCAATGCGCTCGAAAATGTCGTTCACGAAGCTGTTCATGATGCTCATCGCCTTCGACGAGATGCCCGTGTCAGGGTGCACCTGCTTCAGCACCTTGTAGATGTAGATGGCATAGCTCTCCTTCCTCTTGCGCTTCTTCTTCTTGTCGCCCTTCGAAATGTTCTTCTGCGCCTTGCCAGCCTTCTTGGCGGCCTTCCCGCTAGTCTTGGGCGGCATCTCGAACCAACGTACGGCAGCAGCAACACCAGTAGCAAGCGCTCCGCTCTAGTCAGCGTCTCCCCACACAGTGGCACCCGCCGCCAGCCGCCGCCGCACCTTTACCAGCTCGCCCTGTTGCGGCCGCCGACCAATGGGGCGCGCGCGCAACCGGCCGCCGCACCCGAGCCCATAAAGCACCCCCACCCCGGCTGCGCCGGCACGCACTCCGCTGCTCGACTCGCTGCCGCTCGCACCGGTCGTTTTCGTTCCGTTTCGTGTGCACCGTCGCTAGCCCATCGCCATGTCCGGACGCGGAAAGGGAGGCAAAGTCAAGGGCAAGTCAAAGTCCCGCTCAAGCAGGGCTGGGCTCCAGTTCCCGGTCGGCAGAATCCACCGCCTCCTGCGCAAGGGAAACTACGCAGAGCGCGTCGGCGCCGGGGCGCCCGTCTACCTCGCCGCCGTCATGGAGTACCTCGCGGCTGAGGTGCTCGAGCTGGCCGGAAACGCGGCCCGCGACAACAAGAAGACGCGCATCATCCCGCGCCACCTGCAGCTTGCCATCCGCAACGACGAGGAGCTCAACAAGCTCCTGTCGGGCGTCACCATCGCACAGGGTGGTGTCCTGCCCAACATCCAGGCCGTCCTGCTGCCAAAGAAGACCGAGAAGAAGGCCTAAAGGAGGCCAGGCAATCGCAGCGCCGCGTGCTCCCCTGCACGCAACGCGCTTTGCCGGCTCGGCTCGGCCCACAACAATCGGCCCTTTTCAGGGCCACCACACACACCTACGTCCAAAGCAAAATTTCAGTCGTCCTCGCCGCACCTTGTTTTGTTTTAACTTTGCACTGTCACAGCACAGCCGCCGCCGGCGCACGTCCGCCATCTTGTCGTCCACACAGCCCGTGTGGCCCAACACACACACATTTTGCACGGTCGCAGTCGCCTTCCAAACCGACAACGGCAGCAATAATGACCATTGTTAAAGGGAGGCGTGTCGACACACCGCCCTCCACTCCCGCGCGCAACGGCCGTCGACACGAACGAAACAGCTGATCCGGCCGCCTATGCCCACACGCCTTGCCTCGGAAACCCCAACGCCGCCGCAAACAAACACACAGAGACAAACCACGCAAGCAAATAATCACCGCCTCTCGCACAACAACACACAGCCCGCCATCTCCGTCGCGATCGATACAAAGACACACAAACGAAGCAGCTCCACACACAGCCAGCCACATGACACGTTTCCTTTCCTTCTCCCCTCCCAGTCACATCACGTCGCTCAAACGGAAAGAAAGAAACAAACAAACAAACAACACAGCGCACACACGCAGCAACAACAACACAGACTCTTTCGCACTTTTCAACTTCCGAACAGTGTGGTGGCCCTGAAAAGGGCCGTTTTCTAGTCTCTCCCACCCACAAGCACGGCCGCGGGAAGGCCAGCGCCCGCTGCGACGCAGCCTAACCGCCGAAACCGTACAGGGTGCGCCCCTGCCTCTTCAGGGCGTACACCACGTCCATGGCCGTCACAGTCTTGCGCTTGGCGTGCTCAGTGTACGTCACCGCGTCGCGGATCACGTTCTCCAGGAACACCTTCAGCACCCCGCGGGTCTCCTCGTAGATCAGACCAGAGATGCGCTTCACGCCGCCCCTGCGAGCCAGGCGGCGGATGGCGGGCTTCGTGATGCCCTGGATGTTGTCGCGCAACACCTTGCGGTGCCGCTTGGCGCCACCCTTGCCGAGCCCCTTTCCTCCCTTGCCGCGGCCTGTCATCCTTCCTTCCTCGGGCAAAGCAAAACGTGCACAAACAGCAGCTGCAGCGGCTGGCGAGTCGGCTACGGTCTGCGCCCAGCGCGCCCGCCGCCCCCCTATATAGACTCTGGCCCGCCCTCCCCCCACCACGCGCAACCGAGGGCATATAAGCGCAGCACGGAGGCGCGCGGGCCCGTTGTCAAGGCAGCACCGGACGCCGCGCCGCACCTAACCTCCACGCACGCCGCTCCGCTACCGCTACCGCTACCGCCATGGCCCGCACAAAGCAAACGGCCCGCAAGTCCACCGGCGGAAAGGCGCCGCGCAAACAGCTCGCCACCAAGGCGGCGAGGAAGAGCGCGCCCGCCACCGGAGGCGTCAAGAAGCCCCACCGCTACAGGCCGGGCACCGTCGCCCTGCGAGAAATCAGGCGCTACCAGAAGAGCACAGAGCTGCTCATCCGCAAGCTGCCATTCCAGCGCCTAGTGCGCGAGATCGCCCAGGACTTCAAGACCGACCTGCGCTTCCAGAGCTCCGCAGTCATGGCCCTGCAGGAGGCCAGCGAGGCCTACCTCGTCGGCCTCTTCGAAGACACCAACCTGTGCGCAATCCACGCCAAGCGCGTCACCATCATGCCCAAGGACATCCAGCTCGCGCGCCGCATCCGCGGCGAGCGCGCCTAAACCGCGCCGCGGCACCGCACCGCACAAACAAAAACGGCCCTTTTCAGGGCCACTAACATCTCTCCGTCGCGAGCAAACTTTGTCGGTCGCCTGCCTCTCGCCCCGCAACCCAAAAACAAAACAAAAAACCACCACTTCCCGTCCGTCCGCCACACCCGCTCACTCTGCCTGCCTGCTAGCAGCGCGCAACAATCACACATCATCCCTCCCCGGCGCTCAAAGCGCACAATACCCAACGGCCGACGTCACACCGCACGGGTGGCTGGCCGGCCGCCGCTTTCGTTTCGAAAACAAAAAAAAACCCGCACTCCACTCCGACGGCCAACGGCCAGGCAGGCGCGCTCGCTCGCTCTACACGCCACCGAAATCCCCGCCGACTCCTTCCGCATCTCAACGTGCCCCCGTTGCAAAACATCACACACACACACACACACAAAGGAACAAAACAAAACAAAGACCAGACACGACTCGACAAGACAGACATCCGAGAAGAACGAACGCAGGCAAGCCAACCAACGTATTCAAACAAAACAACGCGACAGAAAACCAACCGTCGGCCGCCGCCACAAACACGGCGACAATCAACCACGACAACAACAACACCGCTTACCGCTACCGCCGCCCACACCGCCACCGACCCCCGCAATCCAACCACCACGGCACGCAAACAGCATCCCCACGGGCATACAGAAACGCCAGACAGACACCCACACCAAACGCAACACGACAATCAAAACCTTCCCCGACGTGCTTTGATGGCCCTGAGAAGGGCCGTTTTGGGCCGCGCGTCTCTTGCGCGCCACTAGACGACGACGGGGGGTGGGGACGACGGAGTCAAGCGCCAAACCCTTCCATTCCCATCTCTTTCTCCTCTACTCTACTTCTTCTTCTTGGGCGAAGCCTTCGCCTTAGACGGCGTCGTCGCCTTCTTCGGGCGCGGCGCCTTCGGCTTCTTCGTCGGAACCTTGGCGCCTTCTTCGCCTTCGACGGCGACTTGGCCTTGGCCGGCTTGGCCGCAGCCGCCTTCTTCGCACCCGCGGGAGCGGCCGACGCCGCAGACGCCTTCTTGGCGGCGCCCGCCTTCCGACCGGTCGCCGCCTTCACGCCACCAGCCTTCTTTGCGCCGGCCGCACGGGCGCCCTTCTTCTCCTTGCTGGCCGGAGCGGCGCGCTTCTTCTTGGCACCGCCAGCACGAGCCTTGCCGCCCTCGGCCGCCCCCCCGCCGCCGGCGCCGGCAAGCTTGAACGAGCCGGACGCGCCCTTCCCCTTCGTCTGCACCAGCTCGCCCGCCACGACGGCCGACTTGAGGTACTTCTTGATAAACGGCGCCAGCTTCTCCGCGTCCAGCTTGTAGTGCGCGGCTATGTACTTCTTGATCGCCTGCAGCGACGACCCGCCGCGCTCCTTCAGACTCTTGATGGCGGCCGTCACCATCTCAGAGGTGCGCGGGTGCGCAGGCTTGGCGCGCGGCTTCTTCGCAGACGACGCAGACTTGGCCTTCTTCGTAGTGCCGGTGGCGGCGGGTGCCGCAGCAGTCTCGTTCGTAGCCGCCTGATCTGCCATTTCGACGACGCGCGTAACACACAGCGAGAGCGAGCGGGACGGCAGGCACGCAAGCACAGCACAGCAGCAGAGCAGAGAATCACAAGGCCCAGCCAGTGTCGCGGGCGGGCGCGGACGGCCGAGAGAGCGGCCGCCACTCTGCGCGCCGCCGCGCCGCGCCTCCCGCGCTTGCTACCGCCCAACGTCCGACAGCCTGTGCGGAGCAGCCCCAAACCTGCGCCACAACCGCCCGCGCCTTTCAAACCACCGAGGATGGGGCTACACACAGCCACACCACAGTCGCCAACCAGTCGCCACGGCAGCGCCGCAAACCACGGCCAAACTGCAGCTACCGCGCGCTACAGCCTGGGTCGGCCCGCCGAGAATCGCCGCCCCCGCCCAAATGCCGCCCCCACAGCCCCAGCCGACGACCCGCCACAATGGCCAAACCTTCGGCAAAACTCCCACACCGTCGCCGCGGCAGCCCGGCCAGCGCGGCCGGCGCCACAGCCACACAAGCCGAGGCGTGCGGCGATGACGGCCGTGCAAACGCGCCTCCGCCGCCCCATCGCCTTCCGTCGCCCTCCCGCCGTTTCCCGATCGGCCCGCAGCCGTCGGGCCACATCGCGCGCCGTCCTCCTCCTCTCGCCCGCCAACATTCACAGCCGTTTCTCAACAATTGCCCGCCGCAAACGGACGCCGCCTGCGCAACAGGCGCCGCCGCCCCTCGCCGCTTCCGACCCAACCCCTCGACCGAGGCAAACCGCAATCCGAATCTACAGACCAACCCAATCTGCCGTCAAGCACACACGACAGCCGACCTTACACGTTACGCGTTACACATTACGTTTACACGTCTACGTTAGGTTAGGTTAGGTGGACGTGGGTTAGGTTAAGGGGACTTGGGTTAGGTTAAGCGTCAAACTTAGGTTAAGCATTCAAACACGTCAGGCGTCAGAGGTTAGGTTAGGTTAGGTTACACGTTAGGTTAAGGGGTCGGTGCTAGGTTAAGAAGCGTCAAACGTAGGTTAGAAAAGCGTTCAAACGTGAGGCGTGAGCCGGACAGCTTACCTTACGTAGACGTTAGGGGCTCACAGGCTGAGCTCACCTCGCCACACCACAGGTTAGGTTCGGTTCGGTTCGGTTCGCTCGGCTCAGCGTAAAGCGCCGAGGTCAGGGTTACGTTCGTTCACCTTCGGGCGCCACACTTTCGGTTGAAAGGTCGCGACGGGACGGACGTCGGCAGGCACGCCGCAAACGAACAAAAAAAACGTACAGACGACGTCGGAAACCGCCGACAGACGGGGGAGCAGCACGACCACGACCAGACACCGAGCGCGAACGAGACACACGCGAACCACCCCCCACCGGCCAAAGGGCACCACACAACAACCCAGAGCACCACGTGTCGACACCAGAGCAACCCGCCGCTCACGCGACATGGCTGGCACCGAAGGGCAACCGCCCGCAACTGCGCTTTCCGCGCCGGCCCGGATGCACGTCGTGCTACAACAACACCACTACCGTACACAGCCGCTGTTCACAACATCACTATCAATGGCGCGCCCGCGGCTCGCCGCCGTCGCAGTCGCAGCCCCAACGCCAGCACTTTTGCACCACCATTCACACGCACCGCAACACAGCTCGCCGACACAGCCGAACAAAACAAACACCACACAACAACAGCAACAACGCCGCCGCCTCTACTTGTGCCGGCGACCCACCCCGCCGATGGCGCACCTTTCGCCAGCCGGCAATCGACACACACGCACCCACCCACCGGGGCCAGTGCAAAAAACAAAAAAAAACACACAAAAACAAAAAAATCAAACGACACGGGAAGCGCACACCGCCACTTCGCGCGCACGCCACCAACCAGTCGTCGTCTCAAAATAACAAACACAAACACAATAAACTAACAACTAGGGCAACACAAAACAAAAACGCCTCGCACGAACCGCCCACAAAAAGGACAAGCACACGCACAGCCTCTGCTGACGACCACGACGCAGCGGCACGCTGCTCCTGTCCCGCGCCCCGCGCCCCACTCGATTCACAACTCACGCGACACCGTCAACGACGGGCTCGCTTCCCGCAACCTACCACCTTTCCGCCACGACGCACAGCCCCAGCCCCACCCGACGACGCCCGTGGCAACGACTGCACTTTCACCACCGCCTCCCCCTTCCCCCCAAAACAACACACACACACACACACACAGCCAGCCAAAAACGCACTCGCGACCCACACATGCACGTGCATCGGCACACGCCAACCAGTCAACGTCGACAACCACACGCAAGGCTCGAAACGAAACGGCGTCCTTCCACGTTGCCATCAAGCTACGCGACACAAGACACAAGGAACCAACACAACAGCCGGCCCCACTAATTCCCACTCTCACGCCGCAAAAAGCACACCGAAACCGCCAAACGCACGCACATTCCCCTTCGCACCGACACCACCGACCGGCTCGCTACCACACACCTCTCGGCAGCCGTTTCACG
>NW_026048221.1:0-34960 GCF_023864345.2 Schistocerca serialis cubense | reverse complement strand
GCTCGGACGAAATTTGTGTTCTCTTTAATTCAGAATGTGGAGATATTTCCTTCACGCATATGAAAGTATAATGCTTCATTATTTAAGCTAGATTGAAAAGTTTAGGGAAAGTAATTAATTCGTTTAGGCTGCACCACTACTTGGTAGCACTGTCAAGACAATGCCATTGCCATCTAATGGCAACACAGCTTGCTGCAGATTAATTTTGCGGCATTTCATAAATGATTAATATCTTATGACTATGGTGACGCTATGAGTAGTTTTATATGTGCAAACATTTGAAACTGCTGCAGGCATTACATTCACCCTTCTCTGCCTCTTTGCTTGGACATGGAGTAAGTAAGGATAAATTAAATTGCTTGTTTTTGAAGTAGTAACGGTTCTGAAGTGTAAAGAAATGATTTTAAACAATACAGTGTATTTTTTTTTTCCGAATGTAGTGATTCAACAACGAATTTATTTATTTATTCCTACCTATCTCTGCAATTAGTGTACGTGAGTATTTCATTGGAATTGTTGCAATCGAAACCGAGCTTAATAATTTCATGCGGCCGTTTGCAGTCCTCCTCGTGCTTTAATTGCTCATTTCCAAGCGTTATTTTAGGTTGCCTGCAAAGTTGTCAGATGAAACACAACCACTGCGACGAAAGGCCATTCCTTGGAGCAGGTAGACGCCAACTGCGGCGGGAAACTGTCGTGGCCAGGAAGATATTCACTGTGTGTGGAAGTTGAGTGAGGATCCGAAGCTGACTTGCCAGCACACGTTGCAGCATTCACTCGCCAACGGCAACGGGGTAAGAAAAGGGTGCAAATACGCCGGTTCTCGTCCGATCACCGACGTTGGGCTTGGATGGGTGGCCGCCTCGCCTGGGAGCACAGGGCGCTGTTGGCTAGAATCTATGTTCCTCGTTTTCGGTGCAGCTCGTCATGCTATTTCCTCCGATTCACATCCCCGCAAGCTCCTCAAGTGCCGCAAGTCTGCAAGTCCCGAGACGCTACGCTAGACGCTTGCTTCCGGCCCCTCATGTACCATGCCACAGGCGCCAAAGCGTTCGGCTGGCCGATGGCCCCTGTACTCCCCGCTCGCGCCACAGCAGTCACTGTGCTTGCAGGGAATGCCGCGCCGCCGAATAACGTTTGGCGCGCAATCCGTTTATGGACAGAGAATGCTAAAAGGGGCCGTTCGACCGTTAATACGGAAATCGTAGCCAAGTTAGATGGCGTGAGCCATCTCGCGGCTGCCGCTGTTATTACGAGCGCGCGTGCCACGCGGTTGAAGAGCAGTGCGCTGGCTCTGGCTTTCGACGCCGTTTCCTAGTGTATTTTGTCGCTTCTAGTGGAGGCATCATCGGTTATGAGAAGCTGGTAAATCACTCACAGTACAGTAGTTATCGCCCAACACGAGGAGAAGCTTTGATTGTAATGGAGATTAGCACCGGGACAGCGCGAACGCAGTCCCGACTACCAAAAATTATGCGCCCGAGTTACTCGCATTTGGAGTAATCGCGGGGGTCAGCTCGACCGAAGTGCAATGGACAAGCCTCACCCCGGAGGAACCGCCTTCATGATCACGGTATCCTCTACGCCAGGTAAGTATGCTTCTCCTCGGCCACAGGCGAATATTTGTAATGCGTCGCGCTATCGTAGTGGAACGAGAACTCTTGACGTTGTCGCATTCGGCGAAGAGCATGGTGCCGTGAATGTACTTGCTTCCTGAGAAACGCGCTGTTGGCCGTCGAGTTAGCAGGCAGACAGGCGCAATAACGGCCTTCTGCAGAAAGCGATGCAGTTTTCGTGCGGAAGACATCGCGACTCGCGGCGCCGGCCGTTGCTGGGGTTAAGTTACTGCACCCTCCGGGAGATGGCGGGCCATGTCGGGGTTACCGCCTTCGAGCCACCCTCTCCGCCTGAAAGTCGCCCTCTTTCTCGGCCGGTGTCAAAACGGCAAATGAGATTTGCTGAATGACTGTTTCTTCCCGCCACAGTGCAAGCCACAAAATCAATTATTTCTCTTACCTTTGCTCCCTCCGTGGGAGCCCATAGTGCTAGGAAATACGGCAGCATTGTCAATCGCCCTTGTCTGTCGCTGAGCAACCGAAGGACCAAGCTCAGACTATCAGATGTTCTAAGGAAGCTGTATGCACTCGTGGGTGTTGTACACGAGGGACAAACATCACGTCAGCAGGCTCTTAAGGGAAGGCAATAATCAGCAAAAACTGCAACTTACCCCATTGGACGCTGATGGAACAGAAGACACTTGAAGGTAAGGTAACACTTCTTTTTTCTGTTCATCTCGAGCACGATCTGGAAAGCTCGGACGAAATTTGTGTTCTCTTTAATTCAGAATGTGGAGATATTTCCTTCACGCATATGAAAGTATAATGCTTCATTATTTAAGCTAGATTGAAAAGTTTAGGGAAAGTAATAATTCGTTTAGGCTGCACCACTACTTGGTAGCACTGTCAAGACAATGCCATTGCCATCTAATGGCAACACAGCTTGCTGCAGATTAATTTTGCGGCATTTCATAAATGATTAATATCTTATGACTATGGTGACGCTATGAGTAGTTTTATATGTGCAAACATTTGAAACTGCTGCAGGCATTACATTCACCCTTCTCTGCCTCTTTGCTTGGACATGGAGTAAGTAAGGATAAATTAAATTGCTTGTTTTTGAAGTAGTAACGGTTCTGAAGTGTAAAGAAATGATTTTAAACAATACAGTGTATTTTTTTTTCCGAATGTAGTGATTCAACAACGAATTTATTTATTTATTCCTACCTATCTCTGCAATTAGTGTACGTGAGTATTTCATTGGAATTGTTGCAATCGAAACCGAGCTTAATAATTTCATGCGGCCGTTTGCAGTCCTCCTCGTGCTTTAATTGCTCATTTCCAAGCGTTATTTTAGGTTGCCTGCAAAGTTGTCAGATGAAACACAACCACTGCGACGAAAGGCCATTCCTTGGAGCAGGTAGACGCCAACTGCGGCGGGAAACTGTCGTGGCCAGGAAGATATTCACTGTGTGTGGAAGTTGAGTGAGGATCCGAAGCTGACTTGCCAGCACACGTTGCAGCATTCACTCGCCAACGGCAACGGGGTAAGAAAAGGGTGCAAATACGCCGGTTCTCGTCCGATCACCGACGTTGGGCTTGGATGGGTGGCCGCCTCGCCTGGGAGCACAGGGCGCTGTTGGCTAGAATCTATGTTCCTCGTTTTCGGTGCAGCTCGTCATGCTATTTCCTCCGATTCACATCCCCGCAAGCTCCTCAAGTGCCGCAAGTCTGCAAGTCCCGAGACGCTACGCTAGACGCTTGCTTCCGGCCCCTCATGTACCATGCCACAGGCGCCAAAGCGTTCGGCTGGCCGATGGCCCCTGTACTCCCCGCTCGCGCCACAGCAGTCACTGTGCTTGCAGGGAATGCCGCGCCGCCGAATAACGTTTGGCGCGCAATCCGTTTATGGACAGAGAATGCTAAAAGGGGCCGTTCGACCGTTAATACGGAAATCGTAGCCAAGTTAGATGGCGTGAGCCATCTCGCGGCTGCCGCTGTTATTACGAGCGCGCGTGCCACGCGGTTGAAGAGCAGTGCGCTGGCTCTGGCTTTCGACGCCGTTTCCTAGTGTATTTTGTCGCTTCTAGTGGAGGCATCATCGGTTATGAGAAGCTGGTAAATCACTCACAGTACAGTAGTTATCGCCCAACACGAGGAGAAGCTTTGATTGTAATGGAGATTAGCACCGGGACAGCGCGAACGCAGTCCCGACTACCAAAAATTATGCGCCCGAGTTACTCGCATTTGGAGTAATCGCGGGGGTCAGCTCGACCGAAGTGCAATGGACAAGCCTCACCCCGGAGGAACCGCCTTCATGATCACGGTATCCTCTACGCCAGGTAAGTATGCTTCTCCTCGGCCACAGGCGAATATTTGTAATGCGTCGCGCTATCGTAGTGGAACG
The DNA here is from genome assembly GCF_023864345.2 of Schistocerca serialis cubense. NCBI lineage: Eukaryota > Metazoa > Arthropoda > Insecta > Orthoptera > Acrididae > Schistocerca > Schistocerca serialis. Next base: position 30,997 of record NW_026048221.1, on the reverse strand, counting down.
AGAACTCTTGACGTTGTCGCATTCGGCGAAGAGCATGGTGCCGTGAATGTACTTGCTTCCTGAGAAACGCGCTGTTGGCCGTCGAGTTAGCAGGCAGACAGGCGCAATAACGGCCTTCTGCAGAAAGCGATGCAGTTTTCGTGCGGAAGACATCGCGACTCGCGGCGCCGGCCGTTGCTGGGGTTAAGTTACTGCACCCTCCGGGAGATGGCGGGCCATGTCGGGGTTACCGCCTTCGAGCCACCCTCTCCGCCTGAAAGTCGCCCTCTTTCTCGGCCGGTGTCAAAACGGCAAATGAGATTTGCTGAATGACTGTTTCTTCCCGCCACAGTGCAAGCCACAAAATCAATTATTTCTCTTACCTTTGCTCCCTCCGTGGGAGCCCATAGTGCTAGGAAATACGGCAGCATTGTCAATCGCCCTTGTCTGTCGCTGAGCAACCGAAGGACCAAGCTCAGACTATCAGATGTTCTAAGGAAGCTGTATGCACTCGTGGGTGTTGTACACGAGGGACAAACATCACGTCAGCAGGCTCTTAAGGGAAGGCAATAATCAGCAAAAACTGCAACTTACCCCATTGGACGCTGATGGAACAGAAGACACTTGAAGGTAAGGTAACACTTCTTTTTTCTGTTCATCTCGAGCACGATCTGGAAAGCTCGGACGAAATTTGTGTTCTCTTTAATTCAGAATGTGGAGATATTTCCTTCACGCATATGAAAGTATAATGCTTCATTATTTAAGCTAGATTGAAAAGTTTAGGGAAAGTAATTAATTCGTTTAGGCTGCACCACTACTTGGTAGCACTGTCAAGACAATGCCATTGCCATCTAATGGCAACACAGCTTGCTGCAGATTAATTTTGCGGCATTTCATAAATGATTAATATCTTATGACTATGGTGACGCTATGAGTAGTTTTATATGTGCAAACATTTGAAACTGCTGCAGGCATTACATTCACCCTTCTCTGCCTCTTTGCTTGGACATGGAGTAAGTAAGGATAAATTAAATTGCTTGTTTTTGAAGTAGTAACGGTTCTGAAGTGTAAAGAAATGATTTTAAACAATACAGTGTATTTTTTTTTTCCGAATGTAGTGATTCAACAACGAATTTATTTATTTATTCCTACCTATCTCTGCAATTAGTGTACGTGAGTATTTCATTGGAATTGTTGCAATCGAAACCGAGCTTAATAATTTCATGCGGCCGTTTGCAGTCCTCCTCGTGCTTTAATTGCTCATTTCCAAGCGTTATTTTAGGTTGCCTGCAAAGTTGTCAGATGAAACACAACCACTGCGACGAAAGGCCATTCCTTGGAGCAGGTAGACGCCAACTGCGGCGGGAAACTGTCGTGGCCAGGAAGATATTCACTGTGTGTGGAAGTTGAGTGAGGATCCGAAGCTGACTTGCCAGCACACGTTGCAGCATTCACTCGCCAACGGCAACGGGGTAAGAAAAGGGTGCAAATACGCCGGTTCTCGTCCGATCACCGACGTTGGGCTTGGATGGGTGGCCGCCTCGCCTGGGAGCACAGGGCGCTGTTGGCTAGAATCTATGTTCCTCGTTTTCGGTGCAGCTCGTCATGCTATTTCCTCCGATTCACATCCCCGCAAGCTCCTCAAGTGCCGCAAGTCTGCAAGTCCCGAGACGCTACGCTAGACGCTTGCTTCCGGCCCCTCATGTACCATGCCACAGGCGCCAAAGCGTTCGGCTGGCCGATGGCCCCTGTACTCCCCGCTCGCGCCACAGCAGTCACTGTGCTTGCAGGGAATGCCGCGCCGCCGAATAACGTTTGGCGCGCAATCCGTTTATGGACAGAGAATGCTAAAAGGGGCCGTTCGACCGTTAATACGGAAATCGTAGCCAAGTTAGATGGCGTGAGCCATCTCGCGGCTGCCGCTGTTATTACGAGCGCGCGTGCCACGCGGTTGAAGAGCAGTGCGCTGGCTCTGGCTTTCGACGCCGTTTCCTAGTGTATTTTGTCGCTTCTAGTGGAGGCATCATCGGTTATGAGAAGCTGGTAAATCACTCACAGTACAGTAGTTATCGCCCAACACGAGGAGAAGCTTTGATTGTAATGGAGATTAGCACCGGGACAGCGCGAACGCAGTCCCGACTACCAAAAATTATGCGCCCGAGTTACTCGCATTTGGAGTAATCGCGGGGGTCAGCTCGACCGAAGTGCAATGGACAAGCCTCACCCCGGAGGAACCGCCTTCATGATCACGGTATCCTCTACGCCAGGTAAGTATGCTTCTCCTCGGCCACAGGCGAATATTTGTAATGCGTCGCGCTATCGTAGTGGAACGAGAACTCTTGACGTTGTCGCATTCGGCGAAGAGCATGGTGCCGTGAATGTACTTGCTTCCTGAGAAACGCGCTGTTGGCCGTCGAGTTAGCAGGCAGACAGGCGCAATAACGGCCTTCTGCAGAAAGCGATGCAGTTTTCGTGCGGAAGACATCGCGACTCGCGGCGCCGGCCGTTGCTGGGGTTAAGTTACTGCACCCTCCGGGAGATGGCGGGCCATGTCGGGGTTACCGCCTTCGAGCCACCCTCTCCGCCTGAAAGTCGCCCTCTTTCTCGGCCGGTGTCAAAACGGCAAATGAGATTTGCTGAATGACTGTTTCTTCCCGCCACAGTGCAAGCCACAAAATCAATTATTTCTCTTACCTTTGCTCCCTCCGTGGGAGCCCATAGTGCTAGGAAATACGGCAGCATTGTCAATCGCCCTTGTCTGTCGCTGAGCAACCGAAGGACCAAGCTCAGACTATCAGATGTTCTAAGGAAGCTGTATGCACTCGTGGGTGTTGTACACGAGGGACAAACATCACGTCAGCAGGCTCTTAAGGGAAGGCAATAATCAGCAAAAACTGCAACTTACCCCATTGGACGCTGATGGAACAGAAGACACTTGAAGGTAAGGTAACACTTCTTTTTTCTGTTCATCTCGAGCACGATCTGGAAAGCTCGGACGAAATTTGTGTTCTCTTTAATTCAGAATGTGGAGATATTTCCTTCACGCATATGAAAGTATAATGCTTCATTATTTAAGCTAGATTGAAAAGTTTAGGGAAAGTAATTAATTCGTTTAGGCTGCACACTACTTGGTAGCACTGTCAAGACAATGCCATTGCCATCTAATGGCAACACAGCTTGCTGCAGATTAATTTTGCGGCATTTCATAAATGATTAATATCTTATGACTATGGTGACGCTATGAGTAGTTTTATATGTGCAAACATTTGAAACTGCTGCAGGCATTACATTCACCCTTCTCTGCCTCTTTGCTTGGACATGGAGTAAGTAAGGATAAATTAAATTGCTTGTTTTTGAAGTAGTAACGGTTCTGAAGTGTAAAGAAATGATTTTAAACAATACAGTGTATTTTTTTTTCCGAATGTAGTGATTCAACAACGAATTTATTTATTTATTCCTACCTATCTCTGCAATTAGTGTACGTGAGTATTTCATTGGAATTGTTGCAATCGAAACCGAGCTTAATAATTTCATGCGGCCGTTTGCAGTCCTCCTCGTGCTTTAATTGCTCATTTCCAAGCGTTATTTTAGGTTGCCTGCAAAGTTGTCAGATGAAACACAACCACTGCGACGAAAGGCCATTCCTTGGAGCAGGTAGACGCCAACTGCGGCGGGAAACTGTCGTGGCCAGGAAGATATTCACTGTGTGTGGAAGTTGAGTGAGGATCCGAAGCTGACTTGCCAGCACACGTTGCAGCATTCACTCGCCAACGGCAACGGGGTAAGAAAAGGGTGCAAATACGCCGGTTCTCGTCCGATCACCGACGTTGGGCTTGGATGGGTGGCCGCCTCGCCTGGGAGCACAGGGCGCTGTTGGCTAGAATCTATGTTCCTCGTTTTCGGTGCAGCTCGTCATGCTATTTCCTCCGATTCACATCCCCGCAAGCTCCTCAAGTGCCGCAAGTCTGCAAGTCCCGAGACGCTACGCTAGACGCTTGCTTCCGGCCCCTCATGTACCATGCCACAGGCGCCAAAGCGTTCGGCTGGCCGATGGCCCCTGTACTCCCCGCTCGCGCCACAGCAGTCACTGTGCTTGCAGGGAATGCCGCGCCGCCGAATAACGTTTGGCGCGCAATCCGTTTATGGACAGAGAATGCTAAAAGGGGCCGTTCGACCGTTAATACGGAAATCGTAGCCAAGTTAGATGGCGTGAGCCATCTCGCGGCTGCCGCTGTTATTACGAGCGCGCGTGCCACGCGGTTGAAGAGCAGTGCGCTGGCTCTGGCTTTCGACGCCGTTTCCTAGTGTATTTTGTCGCTTCTAGTGGAGGCATCATCGGTTATGAGAAGCTGGTAAATCACTCACAGTACAGTAGTTATCGCCCAACACGAGGAGAAGCTTTGATTGTAATGGAGATTAGCACCGGGACAGCGCGAACGCAGTCCCGACTACCAAAAATTATGCGCCCGAGTTACTCGCATTTGGAGTAATCGCGGGGGTCAGCTCGACCGAAGTGCAATGGACAAGCCTCACCCCGGAGGAACCGCCTTCATGATCACGGTATCCTCTACGCCAGGTAAGTATGCTTCTCCTCGGCCACAGGCGAATATTTGTAATGCGTCGCGCTATCGTAGTGGAACGAGAACTCTTGACGTTGTCGCATTCGGCGAAGAGCATGGTGCCGTGAATGTACTTGCTTCCTGAGAAACGCGCTGTTGGCCGTCGAGTTAGCAGGCAGACAGGCGCAATAACGGCCTTCTGCAGAAAGCGATGCAGTTTTCGTGCGGAAGACATCGCGACTCGCGGCGCCGGCCGTTGCTGGGGTTAAGTTACTGCACCCTCCGGGAGATGGCGGGCCATGTCGGGGTTACCGCCTTCGAGCCACCCTCTCCGCCTGAAAGTCGCCCTCTTTCTCGGCCGGTGTCAAAACGGCAAATGAGATTTGCTGAATGACTGTTTCTTCCCGCCACAGTGCAAGCCACAAAATCAATTATTTCTCTTACCTTTGCTCCCTCCGTGGGAGCCCATAGTGCTAGGAAATACGGCAGCATTGTCAATCGCCCTTGTCTGTCGCTGAGCAACCGAAGGACCAAGCTCAGACTATCAGATGTTCTAAGGAAGCTGTATGCACTCGTGGGTGTTGTACACGAGGGACAAACATCACGTCAGCAGGCTCTTAAGGGAAGGCAATAATCAGCAAAAACTGCAACTTACCCCATTGGACGCTGATGGAACAGAAGACACTTGAAGGTAAGGTAACACTTCTTTTTTCTGTTCATCTCGAGCACGATCTGGAAAGCTCGGACGAAATTTGTGTTCTCTTTAATTCAGAATGTGGAGATATTTCCTTCACGCATATGAAAGTATAATGCTTCATTATTTAAGCTAGATTGAAAAGTTTAGGGAAAGTAATTAATTCGTTTAGGCTGCACCACTACTTGGTAGCACTGTCAAGACAATGCCATTGCCATCTAATGGCAACACAGCTTGCTGCAGATTAATTTTGCGGCATTTCATAAATGATTAATATCTTATGACTATGGTGACGCTATGAGTAGTTTTATATGTGCAAACATTTGAAACTGCTGCAGGCATTACATTCACCCTTCTCTGCCTCTTTGCTTGGACATGGAGTAAGTAAGGATAAATTAAATTGCTTGTTTTTGAAGTAGTAACGGTTCTGAAGTGTAAAGAAATGATTTTAAACAATACAGTGTATTTTTTTTTTCCGAATGTAGTGATTCAACAACGAATTTATTTATTTATTCCTACCTATCTCTGCAATTAGTGTACGTGAGTATTTCATTGGAATTGTTGCAATCGAAACCGAGCTTAATAATTTCATGCGGCCGTTTGCAGTCCTCCTCGTGCTTTAATTGCTCATTTCCAAGCGTTATTTTAGGTTGCCTGCAAAGTTGTCAGATGAAACACAACCACTGCGACGAAAGGCCATTCCTTGGAGCAGGTAGACGCCAACTGCGGCGGGAAACTGTCGTGGCCAGGAAGATATTCACTGTGTGTGGAAGTTGAGTGAGGATCCGAAGCTGACTTGCCAGCACACGTTGCAGCATTCACTCGCCAACGGCAACGGGGTAAGAAAAGGGTGCAAATACGCCGGTTCTCGTCCGATCACCGACGTTGGGCTTGGATGGGTGGCCGCCTCGCCTGGGAGCACAGGGCGCTGTTGGCTAGAATCTATGTTCCTCGTTTTCGGTGCAGCTCGTCATGCTATTTCCTCCGATTCACATCCCCGCAAGCTCCTCAAGTGCCGCAAGTCTGCAAGTCCCGAGACGCTACGCTAGACGCTTGCTTCCGGCCCCTCATGTACCATGCCACAGGCGCCAAAGCGTTCGGCTGGCCGATGGCCCCTGTACTCCCCGCTCGCGCCACAGCAGTCACTGTGCTTGCAGGGAATGCCGCGCCGCCGAATAACGTTTGGCGCGCAATCCGTTTATGGACAGAGAATGCTAAAAGGGGCCGTTCGACCGTTAATACGGAAATCGTAGCCAAGTTAGATGGCGTGAGCCATCTCGCGGCTGCCGCTGTTATTACGAGCGCGCGTGCCACGCGGTTGAAGAGCAGTGCGCTGGCTCTGGCTTTCGACGCCGTTTCCTAGTGTATTTTGTCGCTTCTAGTGGAGGCATCATCGGTTATGAGAAGCTGGTAAATCACTCACAGTACAGTAGTTATCGCCCAACACGAGGAGAAGCTTTGATTGTAATGGAGATTAGCACCGGGACAGCGCGAACGCAGTCCCGACTACCAAAAATTATGCGCCCGAGTTACTCGCATTTGGAGTAATCGCGGGGGTCAGCTCGACCGAAGTGCAATGGACAAGCCTCACCCCGGAGGAACCGCCTTCATGATCACGGTATCCTCTACGCCAGGTAAGTATGCTTCTCCTCGGCCACAGGCGAATATTTGTAATGCGTCGCGCTATCGTAGTGGAACGAGAACTCTTGACGTTGTCGCATTCGGCGAAGAGCATGGTGCCGTGAATGTACTTGCTTCCTGAGAAACGCGCTGTTGGCCGTCGAGTTAGCAGGCAGACAGGCGCAATAACGGCCTTCTGCAGAAAGCGATGCAGTTTTCGTGCGGAAGACATCGCGACTCGCGGCGCCGGCCGTTGCTGGGGTTAAGTTACTGCACCCTCCGGGAGATGGCGGGCCATGTCGGGGTTACCGCCTTCGAGCCACCCTCTCCGCCTGAAAGTCGCCCTCTTTCTCGGCCGGTGTCAAAACGGCAAATGAGATTTGCTGAATGACTGTTTCTTCCCGCCACAGTGCAAGCCACAAAATCAATTATTTCTCTTACCTTTGCTCCCTCCGTGGGAGCCCATAGTGCTAGGAAATACGGCAGCATTGTCAATCGCCCTTGTCTGTCGCTGAGCAACCGAAGGACCAAGCTCAGACTATCAGATGTTCTAAGGAAGCTGTATGCACTCGTGGGTGTTGTACACGAGGGACAAACATCACGTCAGCAGGCTCTTAAGGGAAGGCAATAATCAGCAAAAACTGCAACTTACCCCATTGGACGCTGATGGAACAGAAGACACTTGAAGGTAAGGTAACACTTCTTTTTTCTGTTCATCTCGAGCACGATCTGGAAAGCTCGGACGAAATTTGTGTTCTCTTTAATTCAGAATGTGGAGATATTTCCTTCACGCATATGAAAGTATAATGCTTCATTATTTAAGCTAGATTGAAAAGTTTAGGGAAAGTAATTAATTCGTTTAGGCTGCACCACTACTTGGTAGCACTGTCAAGACAATGCCATTGCCATCTAATGGCAACACAGCTTGCTGCAGATTAATTTTGCGGCATTTCATAAATGATTAATATCTTATGACTATGGTGACGCTATGAGTAGTTTTATATGTGCAAACATTTGAAACTGCTGCAGGCATTACATTCACCCTTCTCTGCCTCTTTGCTTGGACATGGAGTAAGTAAGGATAAATTAAATTGCTTGTTTTTGAAGTAGTAACGGTTCTGAAGTGTAAAGAAATGATTTTAAACAATACAGTGTATTTTTTTTTCCGAATGTAGTGATTCAACAACGAATTTATTTATTTATTCCTACCTATCTCTGCAATTAGTGTACGTGAGTATTTCATTGGAATTGTTGCAATCGAAACCGAGCTTAATAATTTCATGCGGCCGTTTGCAGTCCTCCTCGTGCTTTAATTGCTCATTTCCAAGCGTTATTTTAGGTTGCCTGCAAAGTTGTCAGATGAAACACAACCACTGCGACGAAAGGCCATTCCTTGGAGCAGGTAGACGCCAACTGCGGCGGGAAACTGTCGTGGCCAGGAAGATATTCACTGTGTGTGGAAGTTGAGTGAGGATCCGAAGCTGACTTGCCAGCACACGTTGCAGCATTCACTCGCCAACGGCAACGGGGTAAGAAAAGGGTGCAAATACGCCGGTTCTCGTCCGATCACCGACGTTGGGCTTGGATGGGTGGCCGCCTCGCCTGGGAGCACAGGGCGCTGTTGGCTAGAATCTATGTTCCTCGTTTTCGGTGCAGCTCGTCATGCTATTTCCTCCGATTCACATCCCCGCAAGCTCCTCAAGTGCCGCAAGTCTGCAAGTCCCGAGACGCTACGCTAGACGCTTGCTTCCGGCCCCTCATGTACCATGCCACAGGCGCCAAAGCGTTCGGCTGGCCGATGGCCCCTGTACTCCCCGCTCGCGCCACAGCAGTCACTGTGCTTGCAGGGAATGCCGCGCCGCCGAATAACGTTTGGCGCGCAATCCGTTTATGGACAGAGAATGCTAAAAGGGGCCGTTCGACCGTTAATACGGAAATCGTAGCCAAGTTAGATGGCGTGAGCCATCTCGCGGCTGCCGCTGTTATTACGAGCGCGCGTGCCACGCGGTTGAAGAGCAGTGCGCTGGCTCTGGCTTTCGACGCCGTTTCCTAGTGTATTTTGTCGCTTCTAGTGGAGGCATCATCGGTTATGAGAAGCTGGTAAATCACTCACAGTACAGTAGTTATCGCCCAACACGAGGAGAAGCTTTGATTGTAATGGAGATTAGCACCGGGACAGCGCGAACGCAGTCCCGACTACCAAAAATTATGCGCCCGAGTTACTCGCATTTGGAGTAATCGCGGGGGTCAGCTCGCCCGAAGTGCAATGGACAAGCCTCACCCCGGAGGAACCGCCTTCATGATCACGGTATCCTCTACGCCAGGTAAGTATGCTTCTCCTCGGCCACAGGCGAATATTTGTAATGCGTCGCGCTATCGTAGTGGAACGAGAACTCTTGACGTTGTCGCATTCGGCGAAGAGCATGGTGCCGTGAATGTACTTGCTTCCTGAGAAACGCGCTGTTGGCCGTCGAGTTAGCAGGCAGACAGGCGCAATAACGGCCTTCTGCAGAAAGCGATGCAGTTTTCGTGCGGAAGACATCGCGACTCGCGGCGCCGGCCGTTGCTGGGGTTAAGTTACTGCACCCTCCGGGAGATGGCGGGCCATGTCGGGGTTACCGCCTTCGAGCCACCCTCTCCGCCTGAAAGTCGCCCTCTTTCTCGGCCGGTGTCAAAACGGCAAATGAGATTTGCTGAATGACTGTTTCTTCCCGCCACAGTGCAAGCCACAAAATCAATTATTTCTCTTACCTTTGCTCCCTCCGTGGGAGCCCATAGTGCTAGGAAATACGGCAGCATTGTCAATCGCCCTTGTCTGTCGCTGAGCAACCGAAGGACCAAGCTCAGACTATCAGATGTTCTAAGGAAGCTGTATGCACTCGTGGGTGTTGTACACGAGGGACAAACATCACGTCAGCAGGCTCTTAAGGGAAGGCAATAATCAGCAAAAACTGCAACTTACCCCATTGGACGCTGATGGAACAGAAGACACTTGAAGGTAAGGTAACACTTCTTTTTTCTGTTCATCTCGAGCACGATCTGGAAAGCTCGGACGAAATTTGTGTTCTCTTTAATTCAGAATGTGGAGATATTTCCTTCACGCATATGAAAGTATAATGCTTCATTATTTAAGCTAGATTGAAAAGTTTAGGGAAAGTAATTAATTCGTTTAGGCTGCACCACTACTTGGTAGCACTGTCAAGACAATGCCATTGCCATCTAATGGCAACACAGCTTGCTGCAGATTAATTTTGCGGCATTTCATAAATGATTAATATCTTATGACTATGGTGACGCTATGAGTAGTTTTATATGTGCAAACATTTGAAACTGCTGCAGGCATTACATTCACCCTTCTCTGCCTCTTTGCTTGGACATGGAGTAAGTAAGGATAAATTAAATTGCTTGTTTTTGAAGTAGTAACGGTTCTGAAGTGTAAAGAAATGATTTTAAACAATACAGTGTATTTTTTTTTTCCGAATGTAGTGATTCAACAACGAATTTATTTATTTATTCCTACCTATCTCTGCAATTAGTGTACGTGAGTATTTCATTGGAATTGTTGCAATCGAAACCGAGCTTAATAATTTCATGCGGCCGTTTGCAGTCCTCCTCGTGCTTTAATTGCTCATTTCCAAGCGTTATTTTAGGTTGCCTGCAAAGTTGTCAGATGAAACACAACCACTGCGACGAAAGGCCATTCCTTGGAGCAGGTAGACGCCAACTGCGGCGGGAAACTGTCGTGGCCAGGAAGATATTCACTGTGTGTGGAAGTTGAGTGAGGATCCGAAGCTGACTTGCCAGCACACGTTGCAGCATTCACTCGCCAACGGCAACGGGGTAAGAAAAGGGTGCAAATACGCCGGTTCTCGTCCGATCACCGACGTTGGGCTTGGATGGGTGGCCGCCTCGCCTGGGAGCACAGGGCGCTGTTGGCTAGAATCTATGTTCCTCGTTTTCGGTGCAGCTCGTCATGCTATTTCCTCCGATTCACATCCCCGCAAGCTCCTCAAGTGCCGCAAGTCTGCAAGTCCCGAGACGCTACGCTAGACGCTTGCTTCCGGCCCCTCATGTACCATGCCACAGGCGCCAAAGCGTTCGGCTGGCCGATGGCCCCTGTACTCCCCGCTCGCGCCACAGCAGTCACTGTGCTTGCAGGGAATGCCGCGCCGCCGAATAACGTTTGGCGCGCAATCCGTTTATGGACAGAGAATGCTAAAAGGGGCCGTTCGACCGTTAATACGGAAATCGTAGCCAAGTTAGATGGCGTGAGCCATCTCGCGGCTGCCGCTGTTATTACGAGCGCGCGTGCCACGCGGTTGAAGAGCAGTGCGCTGGCTCTGGCTTTCGACGCCGTTTCCTAGTGTATTTTGTCGCTTCTAGTGGAGGCATCATCGGTTATGAGAAGCTGGTAAATCACTCACAGTACAGTAGTTATCGCCCAACACGAGGAGAAGCTTTGATTGTAATGGAGATTAGCACCGGGACAGCGCGAACGCAGTCCCGACTACCAAAAATTATGCGCCCGAGTTACTCGCATTTGGAGTAATCGCGGGGGTCAGCTCGACCGAAGTGCAATGGACAAGCCTCACCCCGGAGGAACCGCCTTCATGATCACGGTATCCTCTACGCCAGGTAAGTATGCTTCTCCTCGGCCACAGGCGAATATTTGTAATGCGTCGCGCTATCGTAGTGGAACGAGAACTCTTGACGTTGTCGCATTCGGCGAAGAGCATGGTGCCGTGAATGTACTTGCTTCCTGAGAAACGCGCTGTTGGCCGTCGAGTTAGCAGGCAGACAGGCGCAATAACGGCCTTCTGCAGAAAGCGATGCAGTTTTCGTGCGGAAGACATCGCGACTCGCGGCGCCGGCCGTTGCTGGGGTTAAGTTACTGCACCCTCCGGGAGATGGCGGGCCATGTCGGGGTTACCGCCTTCGAGCCACCCTCTCCGCCTGAAAGTCGCCCTCTTTCTCGGCCGGTGTCAAAACGGCAAATGAGATTTGCTGAATGACTGTTTCTTCCCGCCACAGTGCAAGCCACAAAATCAATTATTTCTCTTACCTTTGCTCCCTCCGTGGGAGCCCATAGTGCTAGGAAATACGGCAGCATTGTCAATCGCCCTTGTCTGTCGCTGAGCAACCGAAGGACCAAGCTCAGACTATCAGATGTTCTAAGGAAGCTGTATGCACTCGTGGGTGTTGTACACGAGGGACAAACATCACGTCAGCAGGCTCTTAAGGGAAGGCAATAATCAGCAAAAACTGCAACTTACCCCATTGGACGCTGATGGAACAGAAGACACTTGAAGGTAAGGTAACACTTCTTTTTTCTGTTCATCTCGAGCACGATCTGGAAAGCTCGGACGAAATTTGTGTTCTCTTTAATTCAGAATGTGGAGATATTTCCTTCACGCATATGAAAGTATAATGCTTCATTATTTAAGCTAGATTGAAAAGTTTAGGGAAAGTAATTAATTCGTTTAGGCTGCACCACTACTTGGTAGCACTGTCAAGACAATGCCATTGCCATCTAATGGCAACACAGCTTGCTGCAGATTAATTTTGCGGCATTTCATAAATGATTAATATCTTATGACTATGGTGACGCTATGAGTAGTTTTATATGTGCAAACATTTGAAACTGCTGCAGGCATTACATTCACCCTTCTCTGCCTCTTTGCTTGGACATGGAGTAAGTAAGGATAAATTAAATTGCTTGTTTTTGAAGTAGTAACGGTTCTGAAGTGTAAAGAAATGATTTTAAACAATACAGTGTATTTTTTTTTTCCGAATGTAGTGATTCAACAACGAATTTATTTATTTATTCCTACCTATCTCTGCAATTAGTGTACGTGAGTATTTCATTGGAATTGTTGCAATCGAAACCGAGCTTAATAATTTCATGCGGCCGTTTGCAGTCCTCCTCGTGCTTTAATTGCTCATTTCCAAGCGTTATTTTAGGTTGCCTGCAAAGTTGTCAGATGAAACACAACCACTGCGACGAAAGGCCATTCCTTGGAGCAGGTAGACGCCAACTGCGGCGGGAAACTGTCGTGGCCAGGAAGATATTCACTGTGTGTGGAAGTTGAGTGAGGATCCGAAGCTGACTTGCCAGCACACGTTGCAGCATTCACTCGCCAACGGCAACGGGGTAAGAAAAGGGTGCAAATACGCCGGTTCTCGTCCGATCACCGACGTTGGGCTTGGATGGGTGGCCGCCTCGCCTGGGAGCACAGGGCGCTGTTGGCTAGAATCTATGTTCCTCGTTTTCGGTGCAGCTCGTCATGCTATTTCCTCCGATTCACATCCCCGCAAGCTCCTCAAGTGCCGCAAGTCTGCAAGTCCCGAGACGCTACGCTAGACGCTTGCTTCCGGCCCCTCATGTACCATGCCACAGGCGCCAAAGCGTTCGGCTGGCCGATGGCCCCTGTACTCCCCGCTCGCGCCACAGCAGTCACTGTGCTTGCAGGGAATGCCGCGCCGCCGAATAACGTTTGGCGCGCAATCCGTTTATGGACAGAGAATGCTAAAAGGGGCCGTTCGACCGTTAATACGGAAATCGTAGCCAAGTTAGATGGCGTGAGCCATCTCGCGGCTGCCGCTGTTATTACGAGCGCGCGTGCCACGCGGTTGAAGAGCAGTGCGCTGGCTCTGGCTTTCGACGCCGTTTCCTAGTGTATTTTGTCGCTTCTAGTGGAGGCATCATCGGTTATGAGAAGCTGGTAAATCACTCACAGTACAGTAGTTATCGCCCAACACGAGGAGAAGCTTTGATTGTAATGGAGATTAGCACCGGGACAGCGCGAACGCAGTCCCGACTACCAAAAATTATGCGCCCGAGTTACTCGCATTTGGAGTAATCGCGGGGGTCAGCTCGACCGAAGTGCAATGGACAAGCCTCACCCCGGAGGAACCGCCTTCATGATCACGGTATCCTCTACGCCAGGTAAGTATGCTTCTCCTCGGCCACAGGCGAATATTTGTAATGCGTCGCGCTATCGTAGTGGAACGAGAACTCTTGACGTTGTCGCATTCGGCGAAGAGCATGGTGCCGTGAATGTACTTGCTTCCTGAGAAACGCGCTGTTGGCCGTCGAGTTAGCAGGCAGACAGGCGCAATAACGGCCTTCTGCAGAAAGCGATGCAGTTTTCGTGCGGAAGACATCGCGACTCGCGGCGCCGGCCGTTGCTGGGGTTAAGTTACTGCACCCTCCGGGAGATGGCGGGCCATGTCGGGGTTACCGCCTTCGAGCCACCCTCTCCGCCTGAAAGTCGCCCTCTTTCTCGGCCGGTGTCAAAACGGCAAATGAGATTTGCTGAATGACTGTTTCTTCCCGCCACAGTGCAAGCCACAAAATCAATTATTTCTCTTACCTTTGCTCCCTCCGTGGGAGCCCATAGTGCTAGGAAATACGGCAGCATTGTCAATCGCCCTTGTCTGTCGCTGAGCAACCGAAGGACCAAGCTCAGACTATCAGATGTTCTAAGGAAGCTGTATGCACTCGTGGGTGTTGTACACGAGGGACAAACATCACGTCAGCAGGCTCTTAAGGGAAGGCAATAATCAGCAAAAACTGCAACTTACCCCATTGGACGCTGATGGAACAGAAGACACTTGAAGGTAAGGTAACACTTCTTTTTTCTGTTCATCTCGAGCACGATCTGGAAAGCTCGGACGAAATTTGTGTTCTCTTTAATTCAGAATGTGGAGATATTTCCTTCACGCATATGAAAGTATAATGCTTCATTATTTAAGCTAGATTGAAAAGTTTAGGGAAAGTAATTAATTCGTTTAGGCTGCACCACTACTTGGTAGCACTGTCAAGACAATGCCATTGCCATCTAATGGCAACACAGCTTGCTGCAGATTAATTTTGCGGCATTTCATAAATGATTAATATCTTATGACTATGGTGACGCTATGAGTAGTTTTATATGTGCAAACATTTGAAACTGCTGCAGGCATTACATTCACCCTTCTCTGCCTCTTTGCTTGGACATGGAGTAAGTAAGGATAAATTAAATTGCTTGTTTTTGAAGTAGTAACGGTTCTGAAGTGTAAAGAAATGATTTTAAACAATACAGTGTATTTTTTTTTTCCGAATGTAGTGATTCAACAACGAATTTATTTATTTATTCCTACCTATCTCTGCAATTAGTGTACGTGAGTATTTCATTGGAATTGTTGCAATCGAAACCGAGCTTAATAATTTCATGCGGCCGTTTGCAGTCCTCCTCGTGCTTTAATTGCTCATTTCCAAGCGTTATTTTAGGTTGCCTGCAAAGTTGTCAGATGAAACACAACCACTGCGACGAAAGGCCATTCCTTGGAGCAGGTAGACGCCAACTGCGGCGGGAAACTGTCGTGGCCAGGAAGATATTCACTGTGTGTGGAAGTTGAGTGAGGATCCGAAGCTGACTTGCCAGCACACGTTGCAGCATTCACTCGCCAACGGCAACGGGGTAAGAAAAGGGTGCAAATACGCCGGTTCTCGTCCGATCACCGACGTTGGGCTTGGATGGGTGGCCGCCTCGCCTGGGAGCACAGGGCGCTGTTGGCTAGAATCTATGTTCCTCGTTTTCGGTGCAGCTCGTCATGCTATTTCCTCCGATTCACATCCCCGCAAGCTCCTCAAGTGCCGCAAGTCTGCAAGTCCCGAGACGCTACGCTAGACGCTTGCTTCCGGCCCCTCAT
Source organism: Schistocerca serialis cubense (assembly GCF_023864345.2). Taxonomy (NCBI): domain Eukaryota; kingdom Metazoa; phylum Arthropoda; class Insecta; order Orthoptera; family Acrididae; genus Schistocerca; species Schistocerca serialis. The sequence goes on along the minus strand of NW_026048221.1, from coordinate 15,451 downwards.
GTACCATGCCACAGGCGCCAAAGCGTTCGGCTGGCCGATGGCCCCTGTACTCCCCGCTCGCGCCACAGCAGTCACTGTGCTTGCAGGGAATGCCGCGCCGCCGAATAACGTTTGGCGCGCAATCCGTTTATGGACAGAGAATGCTAAAAGGGGCCGTTCGACCGTTAATACGGAAATCGTAGCCAAGTTAGATGGCGTGAGCCATCTCGCGGCTGCCGCTGTTATTACGAGCGCGCGTGCCACGCGGTTGAAGAGCAGTGCGCTGGCTCTGGCTTTCGACGCCGTTTCCTAGTGTATTTTGTCGCTTCTAGTGGAGGCATCATCGGTTATGAGAAGCTGGTAAATCACTCACAGTACAGTAGTTATCGCCCAACACGAGGAGAAGCTTTGATTGTAATGGAGATTAGCACCGGGACAGCGCGAACGCAGTCCCGACTACCAAAAATTATGCGCCCGAGTTACTCGCATTTGGAGTAATCGCGGGGCAGCTCGACCGAAGTGCAATGGACAAGCCTCACCCCGGAGGAACCGCCTTCATGATCACGGTATCCTCTACGCCAGGTAAGTATGCTTCTCCTCGGCCACAGGCGAATATTTGTAATGCGTCGCGCTATCGTAGTGGAACGAGAACTCTTGACGTTGTCGCATTCGGCGAAGAGCATGGTGCCGTGAATGTACTTGCTTCCTGAGAAACGCGCTGTTGGCCGTCGAGTTAGCAGGCAGACAGGCGCAATAACGGCCTTCTGCAGAAAGCGATGCAGTTTTCGTGCGGAAGACATCGCGACTCGCGGCGCCGGCCGTTGCTGGGGTTAAGTTACTGCACCCTCCGGGAGATGGCGGGCCATGTCGGGGTTACCGCCTTCGAGCCACCCTCTCCGCCTGAAAGTCGCCCTCTTTCTCGGCCGGTGTCAAAACGGCAAATGAGATTTGCTGAATGACTGTTTCTTCCCGCCACAGTGCAAGCCACAAAATCAATTATTTCTCTTACCTTTGCTCCCTCCGTGGGAGCCCATAGTGCTAGGAAATACGGCAGCATTGTCAATCGCCCTTGTCTGTCGCTGAGCAACCGAAGGACCAAGCTCAGACTATCAGATGTTCTAAGGAAGCTGTATGCACTCGTGGGTGTTGTACACGAGGGACAAACATCACGTCAGCAGGCTCTTAAGGGAAGGCAATAATCAGCAAAAACTGCAACTTACCCCATTGGACGCTGATGGAACAGAAGACACTTGAAGGTAAGGTAACACTTCTTTTTTCTGTTCATCTCGAGCACGATCTGGAAAGCTCGGACGAAATTTGTGTTCTCTTTAATTCAGAATGTGGAGATATTTCCTTCACGCATATGAAAGTATAATGCTTCATTATTTAAGCTAGATTGAAAAGTTTAGGGAAAGTAATTAATTCGTTTAGGCTGCACCACTACTTGGTAGCACTGTCAAGACAATGCCATTGCCATCTAATGGCAACACAGCTTGCTGCAGATTAATTTTGCGGCATTTCATAAATGATTAATATCTTATGACTATGGTGACGCTATGAGTAGTTTTATATGTGCAAACATTTGAAACTGCTGCAGGCATTACATTCACCCTTCTCTGCCTCTTTGCTTGGACATGGAGTAAGTAAGGATAAATTAAATTGCTTGTTTTTGAAGTAGTAACGGTTCTGAAGTGTAAAGAAATGATTTTAAACAATACAGTGTATTTTTTTTTTCCGAATGTAGTGATTCAACAACGAATTTATTTATTTATTCCTACCTATCTCTGCAATTAGTGTACGTGAGTATTTCATTGGAATTGTTGCAATCGAAACCGAGCTTAATAATTTCATGCGGCCGTTTGCAGTCCTCCTCGTGCTTTAATTGCTCATTTCCAAGCGTTATTTTAGGTTGCCTGCAAAGTTGTCAGATGAAACACAACCACTGCGACGAAAGGCCATTCCTTGGAGCAGGTAGACGCCAACTGCGGCGGGAAACTGTCGTGGCCAGGAAGATATTCACTGTGTGTGGAAGTTGAGTGAGGATCCGAAGCTGACTTGCCAGCACACGTTGCAGCATTCACTCGCCAACGGCAACGGGGTAAGAAAAGGGTGCAAATACGCCGGTTCTCGTCCGATCACCGACGTTGGGCTTGGATGGGTGGCCGCCTCGCCTGGGAGCACAGGGCGCTGTTGGCTAGAATCTATGTTCCTCGTTTTCGGTGCAGCTCGTCATGCTATTTCCTCCGATTCACATCCCCGCAAGCTCCTCAAGTGCCGCAAGTCTGCAAGTCCCGAGACGCTACGCTAGACGCTTGCTTCCGGCCCCTCATGTACCATGCCACAGGCGCCAAAGCGTTCGGCTGGCCGATGGCCCCTGTACTCCCCGCTCGCGCCACAGCAGTCACTGTGCTTGCAGGGAATGCCGCGCCGCCGAATAACGTTTGGCGCGCAATCCGTTTATGGACAGAGAATGCTAAAAGGGGCCGTTCGACCGTTAATACGGAAATCGTAGCCAAGTTAGATGGCGTGAGCCATCTCGCGGCTGCCGCTGTTATTACGAGCGCGCGTGCCACGCGGTTGAAGAGCAGTGCGCTGGCTCTGGCTTTCGACGCCGTTTCCTAGTGTATTTTGTCGCTTCTAGTGGAGGCATCATCGGTTATGAGAAGCTGGTAAATCACTCACAGTACAGTAGTTATCGCCCAACACGAGGAGAAGCTTTGATTGTAATGGAGATTAGCACCGGGACAGCGCGAACGCAGTCCCGACTACCAAAAATTATGCGCCCGAGTTACTCGCATTTGGAGTAATCGCGGGGGTCAGCTCGACCGAAGTGCAATGGACAAGCCTCACCCCGGAGGAACCGCCTTCATGATCACGGTATCCTCTACGCCAGGTAAGTATGCTTCTCCTCGGCCACAGGCGAATATTTGTAATGCGTCGCGCTATCGTAGTGGAACGAGAACTCTTGACGTTGTCGCATTCGGCGAAGAGCATGGTGCCGTGAATGTACTTGCTTCCTGAGAAACGCGCTGTTGGCCGTCGAGTTAGCAGGCAGACAGGCGCAATAACGGCCTTCTGCAGAAAGCGATGCAGTTTTCGTGCGGAAGACATCGCGACTCGCGGCGCCGGCCGTTGCTGGGGTTAAGTTACTGCACCCTCCGGGAGATGGCGGGCCATGTCGGGGTTACCGCCTTCGAGCCACCCTCTCCGCCTGAAAGTCGCCCTCTTTCTCGGCCGGTGTCAAAACGGCAAATGAGATTTGCTGAATGACTGTTTCTTCCCGCCACAGTGCAAGCCACAAAATCAATTATTTCTCTTACCTTTGCTCCCTCCGTGGGAGCCCATAGTGCTAGGAAATACGGCAGCATTGTCAATCGCCCTTGTCTGTCGCTGAGCAACCGAAGGACCAAGCTCAGACTATCAGATGTTCTAAGGAAGCTGTATGCACTCGTGGGTGTTGTACACGAGGGACAAACATCACGTCAGCAGGCTCTTAAGGGAAGGCAATAATCAGCAAAAACTGCAACTTACCCCATTGGACGCTGATGGAACAGAAGACACTTGAAGGTAAGGTAACACTTCTTTTTTCTGTTCATCTCGAGCACGATCTGGAAAGCTCGGACGAAATTTGTGTTCTCTTTAATTCAGAATGTGGAGATATTTCCTTCACGCATATGAAAGTATAATGCTTCATTATTTAAGCTAGATTGAAAAGTTTAGGGAAAGTAATTAATTCGTTTAGGCTGCACCACTACTTGGTAGCACTGTCAAGACAATGCCATTGCCATCTAATGGCAACACAGCTTGCTGCAGATTAATTTTGCGGCATTTCATAAATGATTAATATCTTATGACTATGGTGACGCTATGAGTAGTTTTATATGTGCAAACATTTGAAACTGCTGCAGGCATTACATTCACCCTTCTCTGCCTCTTTGCTTGGACATGGAGTAAGTAAGGATAAATTAAATTGCTTGTTTTTGAAGTAGTAACGGTTCTGAAGTGTAAAGAAATGATTTTAAACAATACAGTGTATTTTTTTTTTCCGAATGTAGTGATTCAACAACGAATTTATTTATTTATTCCTACCTATCTCTGCAATTAGTGTACGTGAGTATTTCATTGGAATTGTTGCAATCGAAACCGAGCTTAATAATTTCATGCGGCCGTTTGCAGTCCTCCTCGTGCTTTAATTGCTCATTTCCAAGCGTTATTTTAGGTTGCCTGCAAAGTTGTCAGATGAAACACAACCACTGCGACGAAAGGCCATTCCTTGGAGCAGGTAGACGCCAACTGCGGCGGGAAACTGTCGTGGCCAGGAAGATATTCACTGTGTGTGGAAGTTGAGTGAGGATCCGAAGCTGACTTGCCAGCACACGTTGCAGCATTCACTCGCCAACGGCAACGGGGTAAGAAAAGGGTGCAAATACGCCGGTTCTCGTCCGATCACCGACGTTGGGCTTGGATGGGTGGCCGCCTCGCCTGGGAGCACAGGGCGCTGTTGGCTAGAATCTATGTTCCTCGTTTTCGGTGCAGCTCGTCATGCTATTTCCTCCGATTCACATCCCCGCAAGCTCCTCAAGTGCCGCAAGTCTGCAAGTCCCGAGACGCTACGCTAGACGCTTGCTTCCGGCCCCTCATGTACCATGCCACAGGCGCCAAAGCGTTCGGCTGGCCGATGGCCCCTGTACTCCCCGCTCGCGCCACAGCAGTCACTGTGCTTGCAGGGAATGCCGCGCCGCCGAATAACGTTTGGCGCGCAATCCGTTTATGGACAGAGAATGCTAAAAGGGGCCGTTCGACCGTTAATACGGAAATCGTAGCCAAGTTAGATGGCGTGAGCCATCTCGCGGCTGCCGCTGTTATTACGAGCGCGCGTGCCACGCGGTTGAAGAGCAGTGCGCTGGCTCTGGCTTTCGACGCCGTTTCCTAGTGTATTTTGTCGCTTCTAGTGGAGGCATCATCGGTTATGAGAAGCTGGTAAATCACTCACAGTACAGTAGTTATCGCCCAACACGAGGAGAAGCTTTGATTGTAATGGAGATTAGCACCGGGACAGCGCGAACGCAGTCCCGACTACCAAAAATTATGCGCCCGAGTTACTCGCATTTGGAGTAATCGCGGGGGTCAGCTCGACCGAAGTGCAATGGACAAGCCTCACCCCGGAGGAACCGCCTTCATGATCACGGTATCCTCTACGCCAGGTAAGTATGCTTCTCCTCGGCCACAGGCGAATATTTGTAATGCGTCGCGCTATCGTAGTGGAACGAGAACTCTTGACGTTGTCGCATTCGGCGAAGAGCATGGTGCCGTGAATGTACTTGCTTCCTGAGAAACGCGCTGTTGGCCGTCGAGTTAGCAGGCAGACAGGCGCAATAACGGCCTTCTGCAGAAAGCGATGCAGTTTTCGTGCGGAAGACATCGCGACTCGCGGCGCCGGCCGTTGCTGGGGTTAAGTTACTGCACCCTCCGGGAGATGGCGGGCCATGTCGGGGTTACCGCCTTCGAGCCACCCTCTCCGCCTGAAAGTCGCCCTCTTTCTCGGCCGGTGTCAAAACGGCAAATGAGATTTGCTGAATGACTGTTTCTTCCCGCCACAGTGCAAGCCACAAAATCAATTATTTCTCTTACCTTTGCTCCCTCCGTGGGAGCCCATAGTGCTAGGAAATACGGCAGCATTGTCAATCGCCCTTGTCTGTCGCTGAGCAACCGAAGGACCAAGCTCAGACTATCAGATGTTCTAAGGAAGCTGTATGCACTCGTGGGTGTTGTACACGAGGGACAAACATCACGTCAGCAGGCTCTTAAGGGAAGGCAATAATCAGCAAAAACTGCAACTTACCCCATTGGACGCTGATGGAACAGAAGACACTTGAAGGTAAGGTAACACTTCTTTTTTCTGTTCATCTCGAGCACGATCTGGAAAGCTCGGACGAAATTTGTGTTCTCTTTAATTCAGAATGTGGAGATATTTCCTTCACGCATATGAAAGTATAATGCTTCATTATTTAAGCTAGATTGAAAAGTTTAGGGAAAGTAATTAATTCGTTTAGGCTGCACCACTACTTGGTAGCACTGTCAAGACAATGCCATTGCCATCTAATGGCAACACAGCTTGCTGCAGATTAATTTTGCGGCATTTCATAAATGATTAATATCTTATGACTATGGTGACGCTATGAGTAGTTTTATATGTGCAAACATTTGAAACTGCTGCAGGCATTACATTCACCCTTCTCTGCCTCTTTGCTTGGACATGGAGTAAGTAAGGATAAATTAAATTGCTTGTTTTTGAAGTAGTAACGGTTCTGAAGTGTAAAGAAATGATTTTAAACAATACAGTGTATTTTTTTTTTCCGAATGTAGTGATTCAACAACGAATTTATTTATTTATTCCTACCTATCTCTGCAATTAGTGTACGTGAGTATTTCATTGGAATTGTTGCAATCGAAACCGAGCTTAATAATTTCATGCGGCCGTTTGCAGTCCTCCTCGTGCTTTAATTGCTCATTTCCAAGCGTTATTTTAGGTTGCCTGCAAAGTTGTCAGATGAAACACAACCACTGCGACGAAAGGCCATTCCTTGGAGCAGGTAGACGCCAACTGCGGCGGGAAACTGTCGTGGCCAGGAAGATATTCACTGTGTGTGGAAGTTGAGTGAGGATCCGAAGCTGACTTGCCAGCACACGTTGCAGCATTCACTCGCCAACGGCAACGGGGTAAGAAAAGGGTGCAAATACGCCGGTTCTCGTCCGATCACCGACGTTGGGCTTGGATGGGTGGCCGCCTCGCCTGGGAGCACAGGGCGCTGTTGGCTAGAATCTATGTTCCTCGTTTTCGGTGCAGCTCGTCATGCTATTTCCTCCGATTCACATCCCCGCAAGCTCCTCAAGTGCCGCAAGTCTGCAAGTCCCGAGACGCTACGCTAGACGCTTGCTTCCGGCCCCTCATGTACCATGCCACAGGCGCCAAAGCGTTCGGCTGGCCGATGGCCCCTGTACTCCCCGCTCGCGCCACAGCAGTCACTGTGCTTGCAGGGAATGCCGCGCCGCCGAATAACGTTTGGCGCGCAATCCGTTTATGGACAGAGAATGCTAAAAGGGGCCGTTCGACCGTTAATACGGAAATCGTAGCCAAGTTAGATGGCGTGAGCCATCTCGCGGCTGCCGCTGTTATTACGAGCGCGCGTGCCACGCGGTTGAAGAGCAGTGCGCTGGCTCTGGCTTTCGACGCCGTTTCCTAGTGTATTTTGTCGCTTCTAGTGGAGGCATCATCGGTTATGAGAAGCTGGTAAATCACTCACAGTACAGTAGTTATCGCCCAACACGAGGAGAAGCTTTGATTGTAATGGAGATTAGCACCGGGACAGCGCGAACGCAGTCCCGACTACCAAAAATTATGCGCCCGAGTTACTCGCATTTGGAGTAATCGCGGGGGTCAGCTCGACCGAAGTGCAATGGACAAGCCTCACCCCGGAGGAACCGCCTTCATGATCACGGTATCCTCTACGCCAGGTAAGTATGCTTCTCCTCGGCCACAGGCGAATATTTGTAATGCGTCGCGCTATCGTAGTGGAACGAGAACTCTTGACGTTGTCGCATTCGGCGAAGAGCATGGTGCCGTGAATGTACTTGCTTCCTGAGAAACGCGCTGTTGGCCGTCGAGTTAGCAGGCAGACAGGCGCAATAACGGCCTTCTGCAGAAAGCGATGCAGTTTTCGTGCGGAAGACATCGCGACTCGCGGCGCCGGCCGTTGCTGGGGTTAAGTTACTGCACCCTCCGGGAGATGGCGGGCCATGTCGGGGTTACCGCCTTCGAGCCACCCTCTCCGCCTGAAAGTCGCCCTCTTTCTCGGCCGGTGTCAAAACGGCAAATGAGATTTGCTGAATGACTGTTTCTTCCCGCCACAGTGCAAGCCACAAAATCAATTATTTCTCTTACCTTTGCTCCCTCCGTGGGAGCCCATAGTGCTAGGAAATACGGCAGCATTGTCAATCGCCCTTGTCTGTCGCTGAGCAACCGAAGGACCAAGCTCAGACTATCAGATGTTCTAAGGAAGCTGTATGCACTCGTGGGTGTTGTACACGAGGGACAAACATCACGTCAGCAGGCTCTTAAGGGAAGGCAATAATCAGCAAAAACTGCAACTTACCCCATTGGACGCTGATGGAACAGAAGACACTTGAAGGTAAGGTAACACTTCTTTTTTCTGTTCATCTCGAGCACGATCTGGAAAGCTCGGACGAAATTTGTGTTCTCTTTAATTCAGAATGTGGAGATATTTCCTTCACGCATATGAAAGTATAATGCTTCATTATTTAAGCTAGATTGAAAAGTTTAGGGAAAGTAATTAATTCGTTTAGGCTGCACCACTACTTGGTAGCACTGTCAAGACAATGCCATTGCCATCTAATGGCAACACAGCTTGCTGCAGATTAATTTTGCGGCATTTCATAAATGATTAATATCTTATGACTATGGTGACGCTATGAGTAGTTTTATATGTGCAAACATTTGAAACTGCTGCAGGCATTACATTCACCCTTCTCTGCCTCTTTGCTTGGACATGGAGTAAGTAAGGATAAATTAAATTGCTTGTTTTTGAAGTAGTAACGGTTCTGAAGTGTAAAGAAATGATTTTAAACAATACAGTGTATTTTTTTTTCCGAATGTAGTGATTCAACAACGAATTTATTTATTTATTCCTACCTATCTCTGCAATTAGTGTACGTGAGTATTTCATTGGAATTGTTGCAATCGAAACCGAGCTTAATAATTTCATGCGGCCGTTTGCAGTCCTCCTCGTGCTTTAATTGCTCATTTCCAAGCGTTATTTTAGGTTGCCTGCAAAGTTGTCAGATGAAACACAACCACTGCGACGAAAGGCCATTCCTTGGAGCAGGTAGACGCCAACTGCGGCGGGAAACTGTCGTGGCCAGGAAGATATTCACTGTGTGTGGAAGTTGAGTGAGGATCCGAAGCTGACTTGCCAGCACACGTTGCAGCATTCACTCGCCAACGGCAACGGGGTAAGAAAAGGGTGCAAATACGCCGGTTCTCGTCCGATCACCGACGTTGGGCTTGGATGGGTGGCCGCCTCGCCTGGGAGCACAGGGCGCTGTTGGCTAGAATCTATGTTCCTCGTTTTCGGTGCAGCTCGTCATGCTATTTCCTCCGATTCACATCCCCGCAAGCTCCTCAAGTGCCGCAAGTCTGCAAGTCCCGAGACGCTACGCTAGACGCTTGCTTCCGGCCCCTCATGTACCATGCCACAGGCGCCAAAGCGTTCGGCTGGCCGATGGCCCCTGTACTCCCCGCTCGCGCCACAGCAGTCACTGTGCTTGCAGGGAATGCCGCGCCGCCGAATAACGTTTGGCGCGCAATCCGTTTATGGACAGAGAATGCTAAAAGGGGCCGTTCGACCGTTAATACGGAAATCGTAGCCAAGTTAGATGGCGTGAGCCATCTCGCGGCTGCCGCTGTTATTACGAGCGCGCGTGCCACGCGGTTGAAGAGCAGTGCGCTGGCTCTGGCTTTCGACGCCGTTTCCTAGTGTATTTTGTCGCTTCTAGTGGAGGCATCATCGGTTATGAGAAGCTGGTAAATCACTCACAGTACAGTAGTTATCGCCCAACACGAGGAGAAGCTTTGATTGTAATGGAGATTAGCACCGGGACAGCGCGAACGCAGTCCCGACTACCAAAAATTATGCGCCCGAGTTACTCGCATTTGGAGTAATCGCGGGGGTCAGCTCGACCGAAGTGCAATGGACAAGCCTCACCCCGGAGGAACCGCCTTCATGATCACGGTATCCTCTACGCCAGGTAAGTATGCTTCTCCTCGGCCACAGGCGAATATTTGTAATGCGTCGCGCTATCGTAGTGGAACGAGAACTCTTGACGTTGTCGCATTCGGCGAAGAGCATGGTGCCGTGAATGTACTTGCTTCCTGAGAAACGCGCTGTTGGCCGTCGAGTTAGCAGGCAGACAGGCGCAATAACGGCCTTCTGCAGAAAGCGATGCAGTTTTCGTGCGGAAGACATCGCGACTCGCGGCGCCGGCCGTTGCTGGGGTTAAGTTACTGCACCCTCCGGGAGATGGCGGGCCATGTCGGGGTTACCGCCTTCGAGCCACCCTCTCCGCCTGAAAGTCGCCCTCTTTCTCGGCCGGTGTCAAAACGGCAAATGAGATTTGCTGAATGACTGTTTCTTCCCGCCACAGTGCAAGCCACAAAATCAATTATTTCTCTTACCTTTGCTCCCTCCGTGGGAGCCCATAGTGCTAGGAAATACGGCAGCATTGTCAATCGCCCTTGTCTGTCGCTGAGCAACCGAAGGACCAAGCTCAGACTATCAGATGTTCTAAGGAAGCTGTATGCACTCGTGGGTGTTGTACACGAGGGACAAACATCACGTCAGCAGGCTCTTAAGGGAAGGCAATAATCAGCAAAAACTGCAACTTACCCCATTGGACGCTGATGGAACAGAAGACACTTGAAGGTAAGGTAACACTTCTTTTTTCTGTTCATCTCGAGCACGATCTGGAAAGCTCGGACGAAATTTGTGTTCTCTTTAATTCAGAATGTGGAGATATTTCCTTCACGCATATGAAAGTATAATGCTTCATTATTTAAGCTAGATTGAAAAGTTTAGGGAAAGTAATTAATTCGTTTAGGCTGCACCACTACTTGGTAGCACTGTCAAGACAATGCCATTGCCATCTAATGGCAACACAGCTTGCTGCAGATTAATTTTGCGGCATTTCATAAATGATTAATATCTTATGACTATGGTGACGCTATGAGTAGTTTTATATGTGCAAACATTTGAAACTGCTGCAGGCATTACATTCACCCTTCTCTGCCTCTTTGCTTGGACATGGAGTAAGTAAGGATAAATTAAATTGCTTGTTTTTGAAGTAGTAACGGTTCTGAAGTGTAAAGAAATGATTTTAAACAATACAGTGTATTTTTTTTTTCCGAATGTAGTGATTCAACAACGAATTTATTTATTTATTCCTACCTATCTCTGCAATTAGTGTACGTGAGTATTTCATTGGAATTGTTGCAATCGAAACCGAGCTTAATAATTTCATGCGGCCGTTTGCAGTCCTCCTCGTGCTTTAATTGCTCATTTCCAAGCGTTATTTTAGGTTGCCTGCAAAGTTGTCAGATGAAACACAACCACTGCGACGAAAGGCCATTCCTTGGAGCAGGTAGACGCCAACTGCGGCGGGAAACTGTCGTGGCCAGGAAGATATTCACTGTGTGTGGAAGTTGAGTGAGGATCCGAAGCTGACTTGCCAGCACACGTTGCAGCATTCACTCGCCAACGGCAACGGGGTAAGAAAAGGGTGCAAATACGCCGGTTCTCGTCCGATCACCGACGTTGGGCTTGGATGGGTGGCCGCCTCGCCTGGGAGCACAGGGCGCTGTTGGCTAGAATCTATGTTCCTCGTTTTCGGTGCAGCTCGTCATGCTATTTCCTCCGATTCACATCCCCGCAAGCTCCTCAAGTGCCGCAAGTCTGCAAGTCCCGAGACGCTACGCTAGACGCTTGCTTCCGGCCCCTCATGTACCATGCCACAGGCGCCAAAGCGTTCGGCTGGCCGATGGCCCCTGTACTCCCCGCTCGCGCCACAGCAGTCACTGTGCTTGCAGGGAATGCCGCGCCGCCGAATAACGTTTGGCGCGCAATCCGTTTATGGACAGAGAATGCTAAAAGGGGCCGTTCGACCGTTAATACGGAAATCGTAGCCAAGTTAGATGGCGTGAGCCATCTCGCGGCTGCCGCTGTTATTACGAGCGCGCGTGCCACGCGGTTGAAGAGCAGTGCGCTGGCTCTGGCTTTCGACGCCGTTTCCTAGTGTATTTTGTCGCTTCTAGTGGAGGCATCATCGGTTATGAGAAGCTGGTAAATCACTCACAGTACAGTAGTTATCGCCCAACACGAGGAGAAGCTTTGATTGTAATGGAGATTAGCACCGGGACAGCGCGAACGCAGTCCCGACTACCAAAAATTATGCGCCCGAGTTACTCGCATTTGGAGTAATCGCGGGGGTCAGCTCGACCGAAGTGCAATGGACAAGCCTCACCCCGGAGGAACCGCCTTCATGATCACGGTATCCTCTACGCCAGGTAAGTATGCTTCTCCTCGGCCACAGGCGAATATTTGTAATGCGTCGCGCTATCGTAGTGGAACGAGAACTCTTGACGTTGTCGCATTCGGCGAAGAGCATGGTGCCGTGAATGTACTTGCTTCCTGAGAAACGCGCTGTTGGCCGTCGAGTTAGCAGGCAGACAGGCGCAATAACGGCCTTCTGCAGAAAGCGATGCAGTTTTCGTGCGGAAGACATCGCGACTCGCGGCGCCGGCCGTTGCTGGGGTTAAGTTACTGCACCCTCCGGGAGATGGCGGGCCATGTCGGGGTTACCGCCTTCGAGCCACCCTCTCCGCCTGAAAGTCGCCCTCTTTCTCGGCCGGTGTCAAAACGGCAAATGAGATTTGCTGAATGACTGTTTCTTCCCGCCACAGTGCAAGCCACAAAATCAATTATTTCTCTTACCTTTGCTCCCTCCGTGGGAGCCCATAGTGCTAGGAAATACGGCAGCATTGTCAATCGCCCTTGTCTGTCGCTGAGCAACCGAAGGACCAAGCTCAGACTATCAGATGTTCTAAGGAAGCTGTATGCACTCGTGGGTGTTGTACACGAGGGACAAACATCACGTCAGCAGGCTCTTAAGGGAAGGCAATAATCAGCAAAAACTGCAACTTACCCCATTGGACGCTGATGGAACAGAAGACACTTGAAGGTAAGGTAACACTTCTTTTTTCTGTTCATCTCGAGCACGATCTGGAAAGCTCGGACGAAATTTGTGTTCTCTTTAATTCAGAATGTGGAGATATTTCCTTCACGCATATGAAAGTATAATGCTTCATTATTTAAGCTAGATTGAAAAGTTTAGGGAAAGTAATTAATTCGTTTAGGCTGCACCACTACTTGGTAGCACTGTCAAGACAATGCCATTGCCATCTAATGGCAACACAGCTTGCTGCAGATTAATTTTGCGGCATTTCATAAATGATTAATATCTTATGACTATGGTGACGCTATGAGTAGTTTTATATGTGCAAACATTTGAAACTGCTGCAGGCATTACATTCACCCTTCTCTGCCTCTTTGCTTGGACATGGAGTAAGTAAGGATAAATTAAATTGCTTGTTTTTGAAGTAGTAACGGTTCTGAAGTGTAAAGAAATGATTTTAAACAATACAGTGTATTTTTTTTTTCCGAATGTAGTGATTCAACAACGAATTTATTTATTTATTCCTACCTATCTCTGCAATTAGTGTACGTGAGTATTTCATTGGAATTGTTGCAATCGAAACCGAGCTTAATAATTTCATGCGGCCGTTTGCAGTCCTCCTCGTGCTTTAATTGCTCATTTCCAAGCGTTATTTTAGGTTGCCTGCAAAGTTGTCAGATGAAACACAACCACTGCGACGAAAGGCCATTCCTTGGAGCAGGTAGACGCCAACTGCGGCGGGAAACTGTCGTGGCCAGGAAGATATTCACTGTGTGTGGAAGTTGAGTGAGGATCCGAAGCTGACTTGCCAGCACACGTTGCAGCATTCACTCGCCAACGGCAACGGGGTAAGAAAAGGGTGCAAATACGCCGGTTCTCGTCCGATCACCGACGTTGGGCTTGGATGGGTGGCCGCCTCGCCTGGGAGCACAGGGCGCTGTTGGCTAGAATCTATGTTCCTCGTTTTCGGTGCAGCTCGTCATGCTATTTCCTCCGATTCACATCCCCGCAAGCTCCTCAAGTGCCGCAAGTCTGCAAGTCCCGAGACGCTACGCTAGACGCTTGCTTCCGGCCCCTCATGTACCATGCCACAGGCGCCAAAGCGTTCGGCTGGCCGATGGCCCCTGTACTCCCCGCTCGCGCCACAGCAGTCACTGTGCTTGCAGGGAATGCCGCGCCGCCGAATAACGTTTGGCGCGCAATCCGTTTATGGACAGAGAATGCTAAAAGGGGCCGTTCGACCGTTAATACGGAAATCGTAGCCAAGTTAGATGGCGTGAGCCATCTCGCGGCTGCCGCTGTTATTACGAGCGCGCGTGCCACGCGGTTGAAGAGCAGTGCGCTGGCTCTGGCTTTCGACGCCGTTTCCTAGTGTATTTTGTCGCTTCTAGTGGAGGCATCATCGGTTATGAGAAGCTGGTAAATCACTCACAGTACAGTAGTTATCGCCCAACACGAGGAGAAGCTTTGATTGTAATGGAGATTAGCACCGGGACAGCGCGAACGCAGTCCCGACTACCAAAAATTATGCGCCCGAGTTACTCGCATTTGGAGTAATCGCGGGGGTCAGCTCGACCGAAGTGCAATGGACAAGCCTCACCCCGGAGGAACCGCCTTCATGATCACGGTATCCTCTACGCCAGGTAAGTATGCTTCTCCTCGGCCACAGGCGAATATTTGTAATGCGTCGCGCTATCGTAGTGGAACGAGAACTCTTGACGTTGTCGCATTCGGCGAAGAGCATGGTGCCGTGAATGTACTTGCTTCCTGAGAAACGCGCTGTTGGCCGTCGAGTTAGCAGGCAGACAGGCGCAATAACGGCCTTCTGCAGAAAGCGATGCAGTTTTCGTGCGGAAGACATCGCGACTCGCGGCGCCGGCCGTTGCTGGGGTTAAGTTACTGCACCCTCCGGGAGATGGCGGGCCATGTCGGGGTTACCGCCTTCGAGCCACCCTCTCCGCCTGAAAGTCGCCCTCTTTCTCGGCCGGTGTCAAAACGGCAAATGAGATTTGCTGAATGACTGTTTCTTCCCGCCACAGTGCAAGCCACAAAATCAATTATTTCTCTTACCTTTGCTCCCTCCGTGGGAGCCCATAGTGCTAGGAAATACGGCAGCATTGTCAATCGCCCTTGTCTGTCGCTGAGCAACCGAAGGACCAAGCTCAGACTATCAGATGTTCTAAGGAAGCTGTATGCACTCGTGGGTGTTGTACACGAGGGACAAACATCACGTCAGCAGGCTCTTAAGGGAAGGCAATAATCAGCAAAAACTGCAACTTACCCCATTGGACGCTGATGGAACAGAAGACACTTGAAGGTAAGGTAACACTTCTTTTTTCTGTTCATCTCGAGCACGATCTGGAAAGCTCGGACGAAATTTGTGTTCTCTTTAATTCAGAATGTGGAGATATTTCCTTCACGCATATGAAAGTATAATGCTTCATTATTTAAGCTAGATTGAAAAGTTTAGGGAAAGTAATTAATTCGTTTAGGCTGCACCACTACTTGGTAGCACTGTCAAGACAATGCCATTGCCATCTAATGGCAACACAGCTTGCTGCAGATTAATTTTGCGGCATTTCATAAATGATTAATATCTTATGACTATGGTGACGCTATGAGTAGTTTTATATGTGCAAACATTTGAAACTGCTGCAGGCATTACATT
>NW_026048220.1:35000-38334 GCF_023864345.2 Schistocerca serialis cubense | reverse complement strand
TAGGTTAGGTTAGGTTAGGTTAGGTTAGGTTAGGTTTGGTTAGGTTAGGTTAGGTTAGGTTAGGTTAGTTAGGTTAGGTTAGGTTAGGTTAGGTTAGGTTAGGTTAGGTTAGGTTAGGTTAGGTAGTTTAGGTTAGGTTAGGTTAGGTTAGGTTTGGTTAGGTTAGGTTAGGTTAGGTTAGGTTAGGTTAGGTTAGGTTAGGTTAGGTTAGGTTAGGTTAGGTTAGGTTAGGTTAGGTTAGGTTAGGTTAGGTTAGGTTAGGTTAGGTTAGGTTAGGTTAGGTTAGGTTAGGTTAGGTTAGGTTAGGTTAGGTTAGGTTAGGTTAGGTTAGGTTAGGTTAGGTTAGGTTAGGTTAGGTTAGGTTAGGTTAGGTTAGGTTAGGTTAGGTTAGGTTAGGTTAGGTTAGGTTAGTTAGGTTAGGTTAGGTTAGGTTAGGTTAGGTTAGGTTAGGTTAGGTTAGGTTAGGTTAGGTTAGGTTAGGTTAGGTTAGGTTAGGTTAGGTTGGTTAGGTTAGGTTAGGTTAGGTTAGGTTAGGTTAGGTTAGGTAGGTTAGGTTAGGTTAGGTTAGGTTAGGTTAGGTTAGGTTAGGTTAGGTTAGGTTAGGTTAGGTTAGGTAGGTTAGTTAGGTTAGGTTAGGTTAGGTTAGGTTAGGTTAGGTTAGGTGTAGGTTAGGTTAGGTTAGGTTAGGTAGGTTAGGTTAGGTTAGGTTAGGTTAGGTTAGGTTAGGTTAGGTTAGGTTAGGTTAGGTTAGGTTAGGTTAGGTTAGGTTAGGTTAGGTTAGGTTAGGTTAGGTTAGGTTAGGTTAGGTTAGGTTAGGTTAGGTAGGTTAGGTTAGGGGTTAGGTTAGGTTAGGTTAGGTTAGGTTAGGTTAGGTTAGGTTAGGGTTAGTTAGGTTAGGTTAGGTTAGGTTAGGTTAGGTTAGGTTAGGTTAGGTTAGGTTAGGTTAGGTTAGGTTAGGTTAGGTTAGGTTAGGTTAGGTTAGGTTAGTTAGGTTAGGTTAGGTTAGGTTAGGTTAGGTTAGGTTAGGTTAGGTTAGGTTAGTTAGGTTAGGTTAGGTTAGGTTAGGTTAGGTTAGGTTAGGTTAGGTTAGGTTAGGTTAGGTTAGGTTAGGTTAGGTTAGGTTAGGTTAGTTAGGTTAGGTTAGGTTAGGTTAGGTTAGGTTTAGGTTAGGTTAGGTTAGGTTAGGTTAGGTTAGGTTAGGTTAGGTTAGGTTAGGTTAGGTTAGGTTAGGTTAGGTTAGGTTGGTTAGGTTAGGTTAGGTTAGGTTAGGTTAGGTTAGTTAGGTTAGGTTAGGTTAGGTTAGGTTAGGTTAGGTTAGGTTAGTTAGGTTAGGTTAGGTTAGGTTAGGTTAGGTTAGGTTAGGTTAGGTTAGGTTAGGTTAGGTTAGGTTAGGTTAGGTTAGTTAGGTTAGGTTAGGTTAGGTTAGGTTAGGTTAGGTTAGGTTAGGTTAGGTTAGGTAGGTTAGGTTAGGTTAGTTAGGTTAGGTTAGGTTAGGTTAGGTTAGGTTAGGTTTAGGTTAGGTTAGGTTAGGTTAGGTTAGGTTAGGTTAGGTTAGGTTAGGTTAGGTTAGGTTAGGTTAGGTTAGGTTAGGTTAGGTTAGGTTAGGTAGGTTAGGTTAGGTTAGGTTAGGTTAGGTTAGGTTAGGTTAGGTTAGGTTAGGTTAGGTTAGGTTAGGTTAGGTTAGGTTAGGTTAGGTTAGGTTAGGTTAGGTTAGGTTTGGTTAGGTTAGGTTAGGTTAGGTTAGGTTAGGTTAGGTTAGGTTAGGTTAGGTTAGGTTAGGTTGGTTAGGTTAGGTTAGGTTAGGTTAGGTTAGGTTAGGTTAGGTTAGGTTAGGTTAGTTAGGTTAGGTTAGTTAGGTTAGGTTAGGTTAGGTTAGGTTAGGTTAGGTTAGGTTGTTAGGTTAGGTTAGGTTAGGTTAGGTTAGGTTAGGTTTAGGTTAGGTTAGGTTAGGTTAGTTAGGTTAGGTTAGGTTAGGTAGGTTAGGTTAGGTTAGGTTAGGTTAGGTTAGGTTTAGGTTAGGTTAGGTTAGGTTAGGTTAGGTTAGGTTAGGTTAGGTTAGGTTAGGTTTAGGTTAGGTTAGGTTAGGTTAGGTTGTTAGGTTAGTTAGGTTAGGTTAGGTTAGGTTAGGTAGGTTTAGGTTAGGTTAGGTTAGGTTAGGTTAGGTTGGTTAGGTTTAGGTTAGGTTAGGTTAGGTTAGGTTAGGTTAGTGTTAGGTTAGGTTAGGTTAGGTTAGGTTAGGTTAGGTTTAGGTTAGGTTAGGTTAGGTTAGGTTAGGTTAGGTTAGGTTAGGTTAGGTTAGGTTAGGTTAGGTTAGGTTAGGTTAGGTTAGGTTAGGTTAGGTTAGGTTAGGTTAGGTTAGGTTAGGTTAGGTTAGGTTAGGTAGGTTAGGTTAGGTTAGGTTAGGTTAGGTTAGTGTTAGGTTAGGTTAGGTTAGTTAGGTTATGTTAGGTTAGGTTAGTTAGGTGTTAGGTTAGGTTAGGTTGGTTAGGTTAGGTTAGGTAGGTTAGGTTAGGTGGTTAGGTTAGTGTTAGGTTAGGTTAGTTAGGTTAGTTAGGTTAGGTTAGGTTAGGTTAGGTTTAGGTTAGGTTAGGTAGGTTAGGTTAGGTTAGGTTAGGTTAGGTTAGGTTAGGTTAGGTTAGGTTAGGTTAGGTTAGGTTAGGTTAGGTTAGGTTAGGTTAGTTAGGTTATGTTAGGTTAGGTTAGGTTAGGTTAGGTTAGGTTAGGTTAGGTTAGGTGTTAGGTTAGGTTAGGTTAGGTTAGGTTAGGTTAGGTTAGTTAGGTTAGGTTAGGTTAGGTTAAGGTTTAGGTTAGGTTAGGTTAGGTTAGGTTAGGTTAGTTAGGTTAGGTTAAGGTTAGTTAGTTAGGTTAGGTACTTAGTTAGGAGGTTAGTAGGTTAGGTTAGGTTAGGTTAGTTAGGTTAGTTTAGGTTAGCTTAACGTTAGTTACGTTAACTTTACGTTACTTAGTAAGCTTAGCTTAAGCTTAGACTTACGTAACTTAACTTAACTTAAGCTTAACTTAACTTAACTTAACTTAACTTAACTTAACTTAACTTACTTACGTTAACGTTACTTTAACGTTAACTTACTTACTTACGTTAAGTTACTTAACTTAACTTAGCTTAACTTAACTTACTTAACTTACTTAAGCTTAACTTAAGCTTAACTTAACTTAACTTAAGCTTAACTTAACTTAACTTAACTTAACTTAACTTAACTTAACTTAACTTAAACTTACTTAACTTAACTTAACTTAACTTAACTTATACTTAACTTAACTTAACTTAACTTACTTAACTTACTTAACTTAACTTAACTTAACTTAACTTAACTTA
>NW_026048220.1:12500-20000 GCF_023864345.2 Schistocerca serialis cubense | reverse complement strand
TAACCTAACCTAACCTAACCTAACCTAACCTAACCTAACCTAACCTAACCTAACCTAACCTAACCTAACCTAACCTAACCTAACCTAACCTAACCTAACCTAACCTAACCTAACCTAACCTAACCTAACCTAACCTAACCTAACCTAACCTAACCTAACCTAACCTAACCTAACCTAACCTAACCTAACCTAACCTAACCTAACCTAACCTAACCTAACCTAACCTAACCTAACCTAACCTAACCTAACCTAACCTAACCTAACCTAACCTAACCTAACCTAACCTAACCTAACCTAACCTAACCTAACCTAACCTAACCTAACCTAACCTAACCTAACCTAACCTAACCTAACCTAACCTAACCTAACCTAACCTAACCTAACCTAACCTAACCTAACCTAACCTAACCTAACCTAACCTAACCTAACCTAACCTAACCTAACCTAACCTAACCTAACCTAACCTAACCTAACCTAACCTAACCTAACCTAACCTAACCTAACCTAACCTAACCTAACCTAACCTAACCTAACCTAACCTAACCTAACCTAACCTAACCTAACCTAACCTAACCTAACCTAACCTAACCTAACCTAACCTAACCTAACCTAACCTAACCTAACCTAACCTAACCTAACCTAACCTAACCTAACCTAACCTAACCTAACCTAACCTAACCTAACCTAACCTAACCTAACCTAACCTAACCTAACCTAACCTAACCTAACCTAACCTAACCTAACCTAACCTAACCTAACCTAACCTAACCTAACCTAACCTAACCTAACCTAACCTAACCTAACCTAACCTAACCTAACCTAACCTAACCTAACCTAACCTAACCTAACCTAACCTAACCTAACCTAACCTAACCTAACCTAACCTAACCTAACCTAACCTAACCTAACCTAACCTAACCTAACCTAACCTAACCTAACCTAACCTAACCTAACCTAACCTAACCTAACCTAACCTAACCTAACCTAACCTAACCTAACCTAACCTAACCTAACCTAACCTAACCTAACCTAACCTAACCTAACCTAACCTAACCTAACCTAACCTAACCTAACCTAACCTAACCTAACCTAACCTAACCTAACCTAACCTAACCTAACCTAACCTAACCTAACCTAACCTAACCTAACCTAACCTAACCTAACCTAACCTAACCTAACCTAACCTAACCTAACCTAACCTAACCTAACCTAACCTAACCTAACCTAACCTAACCTAACCTAACCTAACCTAACCTAACCTAACCTAACCTAACCTAACCTAACCTAACCTAACCTAACCTAACCTAACCTAACCTAACCTAACCTAACCTAACCTAACCTAACCTAACCTAACCTAACCTAACCTAACCTAACCTAACCTAACCTAACCTAACCTAACCTAACCTAACCTAACCTAACCTAACCTAACCTAACCTAACCTAACCTAACCTAACCTAACCTAACCTAACCTAACCTAACCTAACCTAACCTAACCTAACCTAACCTAACCTAACCTAACCTAACCTAACCTAACCTAACCTAACCTAACCTAACCTAACCTAACCTAACCTAACCTAACCTAACCTAACCTAACCTAACCTAACCTAACCTAACCTAACCTAACCTAACCTAACCTAACCTAACCTAACCTAACCTAACCTAACCTAACCTAACCTAACCTAACCTAACCTAACCTAACCTAACCTAACCTAACCTAACCTAACCTAACCTAACCTAACCTAACCTAACCTAACCTAACCTAACCTAACCTAACCTAACCTAACCTAACCTAACCTAACCTAACCTAACCTAACCTAACCTAACCTAACCTAACCTAACCTAACCTAACCTAACCTAACCTAACCTAACCTAACCTAACCTAACCTAACCTAACCTAACCTAACCTAACCTAACCTAACCTAACCTAACCTAACCTAACCTAACCTAACCTAACCTAACCTAACCTAACCTAACCTAACCTAACCTAACCTAACCTAACCTAACCTAACCTAACCTAACCTAACCTAACCTAACCTAACCTAACCTAACCTAACCTAACCTAACCTAACCTAACCTAACCTAACCTAACCTAACCTAACCTAACCTAACCTAACCTAACCTAACCTAACCTAACCTAACCTAACCTAACCTAACCTAACCTAACCTAACCTAACCTAACCTAACCTAACCTAACCTAACCTAACCTAACCTAACCTAACCTAACCTAACCTAACCTAACCTAACCTAACCTAACCTAACCTAACCTAACCTAACCTAACCTAACCTAACCTAACCTAACCTAACCTAACCTAACCTAACCTAACCTAACCTAACCTAACCTAACCTAACCTAACCTAACCTAACCTAACCTAACCTAACCTAACCTAACCTAACCTAACCTAACCTAACCTAACCTAACCTAACCTAACCTAACCTAACCTAACCTAACCTAACCTAACCTAACCTAACCTAACCTAACCTAACCTAACCTAACCTAACCTAACCTAACCTAACCTAACCTAACCTAACCTAACCTAACCTAACCTAACCTAACCTAACCTAACCTAACCTAACCTAACCTAACCTAACCTAACCTAACCTAACCTAACCTAACCTAACCTAACCTAACCTAACCTAACCTAACCTAACCTAACCTAACCTAACCTAACCTAACCTAACCTAACCTAACCTAACCTAACCTAACCTAACCTAACCTAACCTAACCTAACCTAACCTAACCTAACCTAACCTAACCTAACCTAACCTAACCTAACCTAACCTAACCTAACCTAACCTAACCTAACCTAACCTAACCTAACCTAACCTAACCTAACCTAACCTAACCTAACCTAACCTAACCTAACCTAACCTAACCTAACCTAACCTAACCTAACCTAACCTAACCTAACCTAACCTAACCTAACCTAACCTAACCTAACCTAACCTAACCTAACCTAACCTAACCTAACCTAACCTAACCTAACCTAACCTAACCTAACCTAACCTAACCTAACCTAACCTAACCTAACCTAACCTAACCTAACCTAACCTAACCTAACCTAACCTAACCTAACCTAACCTAACCTAACCTAACCTAACCTAACCTAACCTAACCTAACCTAACCTAACCTAACCTAACCTAACCTAACCTAACCTAACCTAACCTAACCTAACCTAACCTAACCTAACCTAACCTAACCTAACCTAACCTAACCTAACCTAACCTAACCTAACCTAACCTAACCTAACCTAACCTAACCTAACCTAACCTAACCTAACCTAACCTAACCTAACCTAACCTAACCTAACCTAACCTAACCTAACCTAACCTAACCTAACCTAACCTAACCTAACCTAACCTAACCTAACCTAACCTAACCTAACCTAACCTAACCTAACCTAACCTAACCTAACCTAACCTAACCTAACCTAACCTAACCTAACCTAACCTAACCTAACCTAACCTAACCTAACCTAACCTAACCTAACCTAACCTAACCTAACCTAACCTAACCTAACCTAACCTAACCTAACCTAACCTAACCTAACCTAACCTAACCTAACCTAACCTAACCTAACCTAACCTAACCTAACCTAACCTAACCTAACCTAACCTAACCTAACCTAACCTAACCTAACCTAACCTAACCTAACCTAACCTAACCTAACCTAACCTAACCTAACCTAACCTAACCTAACCTAACCTAACCTAACCTAACCTAACCTAACCTAACCTAACCTAACCTAACCTAACCTAACCTAACCTAACCTAACCTAACCTAACCTAACCTAACCTAACCTAACCTAACCTAACCTAACCTAACCTAACCTAACCTAACCTAACCTAACCTAACCTAACCTAACCTAACCTAACCTAACCTAACCTAACCTAACCTAACCTAACCTAACCTAACCTAACCTAACCTAACCTAACCTAACCTAACCTAACCTAACCTAACCTAACCTAACCTAACCTAACCTAACCTAACCTAACCTAACCTAACCTAACCTAACCTAACCTAACCTAACCTAACCTAACCTAACCTAACCTAACCTAACCTAACCTAACCTAACCTAACCTAACCTAACCTAACCTAACCTAACCTAACCTAACCTAACCTAACCTAACCTAACCTAACCTAACCTAACCTAACCTAACCTAACCTAACCTAACCTAACCTAACCTAACCTAACCTAACCTAACCTAACCTAACCTAACCTAACCTAACCTAACCTAACCTAACCTAACCTAACCTAACCTAACCTAACCTAACCTAACCTAACCTAACCTAACCTAACCTAACCTAACCTAACCTAACCTAACCTAACCTAACCTAACCTAACCTAACCTAACCTAACCTAACCTAACCTAACCTAACCTAACCTAACCTAACCTAACCTAACCTAACCTAACCTAACCTAACCTAACCTAACCTAACCTAACCTAACCTAACCTAACCTAACCTAACCTAACCTAACCTAACCTAACCTAACCTAACCTAACCTAACCTAACCTAACCTAACCTAACCTAACCTAACCTAACCTAACCTAACCTAACCTAACCTAACCTAACCTAACCTAACCTAACCTAACCTAACCTAACCTAACCTAACCTAACCTAACCTAACCTAACCTAACCTAACCTAACCTAACCTAACCTAACCTAACCTAACCTAACCTAACCTAACCTAACCTAACCTAACCTAACCTAACCTAACCTAACCTAACCTAACCTAACCTAACCTAACCTAACCTAACCTAACCTAACCTAACCTAACCTAACCTAACCTAACCTAACCTAACCTAACCTAACCTAACCTAACCTAACCTAACCTAACCTAACCTAACCTAACCTAACCTAACCTAACCTAACCTAACCTAACCTAACCTAACCTAACCTAACCTAACCTAACCTAACCTAACCTAACCTAACCTAACCTAACCTAACCTAACCTAACCTAACCTAACCTAACCTAACCTAACCTAACCTAACCTAACCTAACCTAACCTAACCTAACCTAACCTAACCTAACCTAACCTAACCTAACCTAACCTAACCTAACCTAACCTAACCTAACCTAACCTAACCTAACCTAACCTAACCTAACCTAACCTAACCTAACCTAACCTAACCTAACCTAACCTAACCTAACCTAACCTAACCTAACCTAACCTAACCTAACCTAACCTAACCTAACCTAACCTAACCTAACCTAACCTAACCTAACCTAACCTAACCTAACCTAACCTAACCTAACCTAACCTAACCTAACCTAACCTAACCTAACCTAACCTAACCTAACCTAACCTAACCTAACCTAACCTAACCTAACCTAACCTAACCTAACCTAACCTAACCTAACCTAACCTAACCTAACCTAACCTAACCTAACCTAACCTAACCTAACCTAACCTAACCTAACCTAACCTAACCTAACCTAACCTAACCTAACCTAACCTAACCTAACCTAACCTAACCTAACCTAACCTAACCTAACCTAACCTAACCTAACCTAACCTAACCTAACCTAACCTAACCTAACCTAACCTAACCTAACCTAACCTAACCTAACCTAACCTAACCTAACCTAACCTAACCTAACCTAACCTAACCTAACCTAACCTAACCTAACCTAACCTAACCTAACCTAACCTAACCTAACCTAACCTAACCTAACCTAACCTAACCTAACCTAACCTAACCTAACCTAACCTAACCTAACCTAACCTAACCTAACCTAACCTAACCTAACCTAACCTAACCTAACCTAACCTAACCTAACCTAACCTAACACCTAACCTAGACCTAACCTAACCTAACCTAACCTAACCTAACCTAACCTAACCTAACCTAACCTAACCTAACCTAACCTAACCTAACCTAACCTAACCTAACCTAACCTAACCTAACCTAACCTAACCTAACCTAACCTAACCTAACCTAACCTAACCTAACCTAACCTAACCTAACCTAACCTAACCTAACCTAACCTAACCTAACCTAACCTAACCTAACCTAACCTAACCTAACCTAACCTAACCTAACCTAACCTAACCTAACCTAACCTAACCTAACCTAACCTAACCTAACCTAACCTAACCTAACCTAACCTAACCTAACCTAACCTAACCTAACCTAACCTAACCTAACCTAACCTAACCTAACCTAACCTAACCTAACCTAACCTAACCTAACCTAACCTAACCTAACCTAACCTAACCTAACCTAACCTAACCTAACCTAACCTAACCTAACCTAACCTAACCTAACCTAACCTAACCTAACCTAACCTAACCTAACCTAACCTAACCTAACCTAACCTAACCTAACCTAACCTAACCTAACCTAACCTAACCTAACCTAACCTAACCTAACCTAACCTAACCTAACCTAACCTAACCTAACCTAACCTAACCTAACCTAACCTAACCTAACCTAACCTAACCTAACCTAACCTAACCTAACCTAACCTAACCTAACCTAACCTAACCTAACCTAACCTAACCTAACCTAACCTAACCTAACCTAACCTAACCTAACCTAACCTAACCTAACCTAACCTAACCTAACCTAACCTAACCTAACCTAACCTAACCTAACCTAACCTAACCTAACCTAACCTAACCTAACCTAACCTAACCTAACCTAACCTAACCTAACCTAACCTAACCTAACCTAACCTAACCTAACCTAACCTAACCTAACCTAACCTAACCTAACCTAACCTAACCTAACCTAACCTAACCTAACCTAACCTAACCTAACCTAACCTAACCTAACCTAACCTAACCTAACCTAACCTAACCTAACCTAACCTAACCTAACCTAACCTAACCTAACCTAACCTAACCTAACCTAACCTAACCTAACCTAACCTAACCTAACCTAACCTAACCTAACCTAACCTAACCTAACCTAACCTAACCTAACCTAACCTAACCTAACCTAACCTAACCTAACCTAACCTAACCTAACCTAACCTAACCTAACCTAACCTAACCTAACCTAACCTAACCTAACCTAACCTAACCTAACCTAACCTAACCTAACCTAACCTAACCTAACCTAACCTAACCTAACCTAACCTAACCTAACCTAACCTAACCTAACCTAACCTAACCTAACCTAACCTAACCTAACCTAACCTAACCTAACCTAACCTAACCTAACCTAACCTAACCTAACCTAACCTAACCTAACCTAACCTAACCTAACCTAACCTAACCTAACCTAACCTAACCTAACCTAACCTAACCTAACCTAACCTAACCTAACCTAACCTAACCTAACCTAACCTAACCTAACCTAACCTAACCTAACCTAACCTAACCTAACCTAACCTAACCTAACCTAACCTAACCTAACCTAACCTAACCTAACCTAACCTAACCTAACCTAACCTAACCTAACCTAACCTAACCTAACCTAACCTAACCTAACCTAACCTAACCTAACCTAACCTAACCTAACCTAACCTAACCTAACCTAACCTAACCTA
>NW_026048219.1:27500-35000 GCF_023864345.2 Schistocerca serialis cubense | reverse complement strand
CGATTTGCACGTCAGAATCGCTACGGACCTCCATCAGGGTTTCCCCTGACTTCGTCCTGGCCAGGCATAGTTCACCATCTTTCGGGTCCCAACGTGTACGCTCTAGGTGCGCCTCACCTCGCAATGAGGACGAGACGCCCCGGGAGTGCGGAGGCCGCCGCCCCGTGAAGGGCGGGGAAGCCCCATCCTCCCTCGGCCCGCGCAAGGCGAGACCTTCACTTTCATTACGCCTTTAGGTTTCGTACAGCCCAATGACTCGCGCACATGTTAGACTCCTTGGTCCGTGTTTCAAGACGGGTCGTGAAATTGTCCAAAGCTGAAGCGCCGCTGACGGGAGCGATTATTCCGCCCGAGAGCATCCCGAGCCAACAGCGGCGCGGGTCCGGGGCCGGGCCAGGGTAGGTCCGTCATCCGGGAAGAACCGCGCGCGCTTGCCGGGAGCCCGAGCGCCCAAAGGGGCGAATCGACTCCTCCAGATATACCGCCGGGCAGCCAGCCAGGACACCGGGGCTCTGCCCAACAGACGCGAACCGAGGCCCGCGGAAGGACAGGCTGCGCACCCGGGCCGTAGGCCGGCACCCAGCGGGTCGCGACGTCCTACTAGGGGAGAAGTGCGGCCCACCGCACACCGGAACGGCCCCGCCCCGCGGCGAGTGGAAAGGCAACCGGACACGACCCCGCCGCGAATTGCTCCGCGCGGGCGGCCGGCCCCATCTGCCGAGGGCGGAGGCCAGTGGCCGGATGGGCGTGAATCTCACCCGTTCGACCTTTCGGACTTCTCACGTTTACCCCAGAACGGTTTCACGTACTTTTGAACTCTCTCTTCAAAGTTCTTTTCAACTTTCCCTCACGGTACTTGTTCGCTATCGGTCTCGTGGTCATATTTAGTCTCAGATGGAGTTTACCACCCACTTGGAGCTGCACTCTCAAGCAACCCGACTCGAAGGAGAGGTCCCGCCGACGCTCGCACCGGCCGCTACGGGCCTGGCACCCTCTACGGGCCGTGGCCTCATTCAAGTTGGACTTGGGCTCGGCGCGAGGCGTCGGGGTAGTGGACCCTCCCAAACACCACATGCCACGACAGGCGGCAGCCTGCGGGGTTCGGTGCTGGACTCTTCCCTGTTCGCTCGCCGCTACTGGGGAATCCTTGTTAGTTTCTTTTCCTCCGCTTAGTAATATGCTTAAATTCAGCGGGTAGTCTCGCCTGCTCTGAGGTCGTTGTACGAGGTGTCGCACGCCACACCGCCAGCCGGCTGTGCACGCTACCGAGTAAGTACCGGTATGCGAACCGCCAGGCGACGGGCGCGCATCGCACGTTTAAGGAGACGCGGCCGGCCCCACAGGCGGCCACGACACTCCCAGGTCTGCGAAGCGGGGCAAACGCCGCGCGCTTCAGTATACGTAGCCGACCCTCAGCCAGACGTGGCCCGGGAACGGAATCCATGGACCGCAATGTGCGTTCGAAACGTCGATGTTCATGTGTCCTGCAGTTCACATGTCGACGCGCAATTTGCTGCGTTCTTCATCGACCCACGAGCCGAGTGATCCACCGTCCTGGGTGATCTTTTCATAGTTTCCACCATCTCTTTCGAGACAGTTGCATAGGCGGGACTGAGGCGTGTGGCGGCCCTGTTCCAGCGTTCAGTGTCCAACGGCCTCACGGCCGATGGGCGTCGTACGGCTCCACACCGGAGCGGACAGGCAGTCGGGCGAAAGTCATTCAAAACCGGCGCCAGGCGCCAGGTGCCGCAGGCCAGCCGCTCCAGCGCTTCAGCGCTCGTACCACACAACATTGCCGTTAGTTTTGAGACGAACGCGTGGTTCCGCACGCGGCGCACGGCTACTGCGAGCCGTACAGGTAGCTGCGTGTTGCGCGACACGACACGCACATCGAAAGACATGCAGTCTAGTCGGTAATGATCCTTCCGCAGGTTCACCTACGGAAACCTTGTTACGACTTTTACTTCCTCTAAATGATCAAGTTTGGTCATCTTTCCGGTAGCATCGGCAACGACAGAGTCAATGCCGCGTACCAGTCCGAAGACCTCACTAAATCATTCAATCGGTAGTAGCGACGGGCGGTGTGTACAAAGGGCAGGGACGTAATCAACGCGAGCTTATGACTCGCGCTTACTGGGAATTCCTCGTTCATGGGGAACAATTGCAAGCCCCAATCCCTAGCACGAAGGAGGTTCAGCGGGTTACCCCGACCTTTCGGCCTAGGAAGACACGCTGATTCCTTCAGTGTAGCGCGCGTGCGGCCCAGAACATCTAAGGGCATCACAGACCTGTTATTGCTCAATCTCGTGCGGCTAGAAGCCGCCTGTCCCTCTAAGAAGAAAAGTAATCGCTGACAGCACGAAGGATGTCACGCGACTAGTTAGCAGGCTAGAGTCTCGTTCGTTATCGGAATTAACCAGACAAATCGCTCCACCAACTAAGAACGGCCATGCACCACCACCCACCGAATCAAGAAAGAGCTATCAATCTGTCAATCCTTCCGGTGTCCGGGCCTGGTGAGGTTTCCCGTGTTGAGTCAAATTAAGCCGCAGGCTCCACTCCTGGTGGTGCCCTTCCGTCAATTCCTTTAAGTTTCAGCTTTGCAACCATACTTCCCCCGGAACCCAAAAGCTTTGGTTTCCCGGAGGCTGCCCGCCGAGTCATCGGAGGAACTGCGGCGGATCGCTGGCTGGCATCGTTTATGGTTAGAACTAGGGCGGTATCTGATCGCCTTCGAACCTCTAACTTTCGTTCTTGATTAATGAAAACATACTTGGCAAATGCTTTCGCTTCTGTTCGTCTTGCGACGATCCAAGAATTTCACCTCTAACGTCGCAATACGAATGCCCCCGCCTGTCCCTATTAATCATTACCTCGGGTTCCGAAAACCAACAAAATAGAACCGAGGTCCTATTCCATTATTCCATGCACACAGTATTCAGGCGGGCTTGCCTGCTTTAAGCACTCTAATTTGTTCAAAGTAAACGTGCCGGCCCACCGAGACACTCAATAAAGAGCACCCTGGTAGGATTTCAACGGGGTCCGCCTCGGGACGCACGAGCACGCACGAGGCGGTCGCACGCCTTCGGCTCGCCCCACCGGCAGGACGTCCCACGATACATGCCAGTTAAACACCGACGGGCGGTGAACCAACAGCGTGGGACACAAATCCAACTACGAGCTTTTTAACCGCAACAACTTTAATATACGCTATTGGAGCTGGAATTACCGCGGCTGCTGGCACCAGACTTGCCCTCCAATAGATACTCGTTAAAGGATTTAAAGTGTACTCATTCCGATTACGGGGCCTCGGATGAGTCCCGTATCGTTATTTTTCGTCACTACCTCCCCGTGCCGGGAGTGGGTAATTTGCGCGCCTGCTGCCTTCCTTGGATGTGGTAGCCGTTTCTCAGGCTCCCTCTCCGGAATCGAACCCTGATTCCCCGTTACCCGTTACAACCATGGTAGGCGCAGAACCTACCATCGACAGTTGATAAGGCAGACATTTGAAAGATGCGTCGCCGGTACGAGGACCGTGCGATCAGCCCAAAGTTATTCAGAGTCACCAAGGCAAACGGACCGGAC
Source organism: Schistocerca serialis cubense (assembly GCF_023864345.2). Taxonomy (NCBI): domain Eukaryota; kingdom Metazoa; phylum Arthropoda; class Insecta; order Orthoptera; family Acrididae; genus Schistocerca; species Schistocerca serialis. Next base: position 31,415 of record NW_026048219.1, on the reverse strand, counting down.
GAGCCGACCGATTGGTTTTGATCTAATAAAAGCGTCCCTTCCATCTCTGGTCGGGACTCTGTTTGCATGTATTAGCTCTAGAATTACCACAGTTATCCAAGTAACGTGGGTACGATCTAAGGAACCATAACTGATTTAATGAGCCATTCGCGGTTTCACCTTAATGCGGCTTGTACTGAGACATGCATGGCTTAATCTTTGAGACAAGCATATGACTACTGGCAGGATCAACCAGGGAGCTGCGTCAACTAGAGCTGAGCAGCCGGCCGCCCGGGAGTGTGTCCCGGGGGCCCGCGCGAACACGCAAGCGTCCGCTCAATTATTCTGCAAACAGGAGGAGGCTGAGCTCCCCTGCACAACACACCTCGAAACCCTCTCAGGTCCCGGCGGCGCGCAGCGCCGTCCTAAGTACTTGGTCGGGTTCGAGAGAGGCGCAATCGCCCGGAGTTAGGCGAGTAGACGCTTTAGGTGCGACCACCCGTGCTCCCAACTGAGCTTGCCGCTGCCGACAGAGGCCCGGGAGCGTGCTGTCGTGGCATTGCCGGCGGGAGACAACACGCGCCACCTACGGTGACCGGCAGCTCCAACGCCAGCGCCACAGAAGGACAAAAGCCCCACTTGGGTGCCGAAGCGAACTCTCCCAGCACAGCGCACGCGCCAACACGTCCGCACAGCTGCGATACAAACCACCTGCGAGAACCGCTGGGGCGACCGAGCAGCAGACGGCGTCGCGGCGCCGAGCGCCGGGCGGCGGCGCATCCTCAGCGCACACAGTCCTCAATCGGACCAGCACACTGCAGATGGCCACCGCGCTTCGCACCGGGCCCGCGAGGACCTACTTTGGCCGCAAGGCGCCGCGAGCAGGGGGCGCCGGCGCGCAGCTGCGCCGCCTGCCGCGTCCGTCGGCCGGCGCGCCTGCCACTGGCCGCCCCCACCAGCCGGCTGTAGCGCGTGCGCCCACGCACCGCGCTGCCAGCACGCCGGGCGGCCCCCCCTCACCGGCCGGGGACGGTCCCACCCAGCCACCGCCGCGTATCGCCTCACACCCAGATCCCCTTTCGCGTTCGTGGGCATGGTGGGTCCCCTTTCACGTTCGTGGGCATGGTGGGTATCCCTGAAACAACCGGTTAATAGCTCGACCGATCGTCGCCAACACTGATTCACCTCTAGCGAGAACAACCGCACCACAACGGGTTACCTGTTGTTCATTTGCGTAACGTCACCAGCAAACGTAGACGTCCATCGCCATTTGCAACGAGTATTGCATGCCTGTGTCAGGTGTCACAACACACTACGTCTGCCCACATAGACGCAACAACATGTGCACGCCTCGAGAACACGTGGAAGGTAGCCCCCGTACGTATGCGGTGTCCATTGCGCGAACGACTGTCAGCCGGCCTCTGCAGGATGTCGCAGATGTGGAACGCGGTGCAACATGCTATCACGGTGTGTGAGAAGAGACGACTACGTCCGAATACACGCTCCACTACATCAACAGACTGCTCATGCTGATCGCCATCCAGGGCGTCCGTTCCTCCCACACGTCTGAATGGCGTACCACACTGCAATCCAGCTCTTATAGGGAGACGACACGTAGCTGCGTGCACAATATTTGGACTGTATGGTCTGCCGTTGCTAGGCGCAGTCGTCGTACGGTCACACATGTGCCACGATGTATCATTCAGTACATACGGACCAATGTGCAGTACAGTTTGTGGGTTTTGCGTACATCGGCGGACAGGTGACAGGCCGTACCACAACGTAGGCTGAGTACGTCGGCATGCGAAGGGCATTGAACATGCAAACTTCTCAACGACCAGCTTGCGAAGGCAGGGGGGAAGGGGGGGGGGGCATGTACGTCCTGCTGCTATCCACATTACAGTGTATAGCAGGAGCATGTGGAAAGTCAGCAACACCTGCAAGGTGTTTAACATGACGCGATACACAGGGGACCGGGCAGTGCGAATAGCGAACTATATTGCGAGGGTTGCGGTTAGGCAACACTACACTAATTTAACGAGTTGCATAACAATTACAGAGCAGGTTCAGCGACAACGTGCGTCAGGTTAAGGCGCAATATAGGTTAGGTTGAGGCACAATATAGGTTAGGTTAAGGCACAACATGGGTTACGTTAAGGCACAAATTGGGTTACGTTAAGGCACAACATGGGTTACGTTAAGGCACAACATGGGTTACGTTAAGGCACAAATTAGGTTACGTTAAGGCACAAATTAGGTTACGTTAAGGCACAAATTAGGTTACGTTAAGGCACAAATTAGGTTACGTTAAGGCACAAATTAGGTTACGTTAAGGCACAAATTAGGTTACGTTAAGGCACAAATTAGGTTACGTTAAGGCACAAATTAGGTTACGTTAAGGCACAAATTAGGTTACGTTAAGGCACAAATTAGGTTACGTTAAGGCACAAATTAGGTTACGTTAAGGCACAAATTAGGTTACGTTAAGGCACAAATTAGGTTACGTTAAGGCACAAATTAGGTTACGTTAAGGCACAAATTAGGTTACGTTAAGGCACAAATTAGGTTACGTTAAGGCACAAATTAGGTTACGTTAAGGCACAAATTAGGTTACGTTAAGGTACAATATGGGTTAGGTTAAGGTACAATATGGGTTAGGTTAAGGTACAATATGGGTTAGGTTAAGGTACAATATGGGTTAGGTTAAGGTACAATATGGGTTAGGTTAAGGCACAACGTAGGTTAGGTTAAGGCACAACATAGGTTAGGTTAAGGCACAACATAGGTTAGGTTAAGGCACAACATAGGTTAGGTTAAGGCACAACATAGGTTAGGTTAAGGCACAACATAGGTTAGGTTAAGGCACAACATAGGTTAGGTTAAGGCACAACATAGGTTAGGTTAAGGCACAACATAGGTTAGGTTAAGGCACAACATAGGTTAGGTTAAGGCACAACGTAGGTTAGGTTAAGGCACAACGTAGGTTAGGTTAAGGCACAACGTAGGTTAGGTTAAGGCACAACGTAGGTTAGGTTAAGGCACAACGTAGGTTAGGTTAAGGCACAACGTAGGTTAGGTTAAGGCACAACGTAGGTTAGGTTAAGGCACAACGTAGGTTAGGTTAAGGCACAACGTAGGTTAGGTTAAGGCACAACGTAGGTTAGGTTAAGGCACAACGTAGGTTAGGTTAAGGCACAACGTAGGTTAGGTTAAGGCACAACGTAGGTTAGGTTAAGGCACAACGTAGGTTAGGTTAAGGCACAACGTAGGTTAGGTTAAGGCACAACGTAGGTTAGGTTAAGGCACAACGTAGGTTAGGTTAAGGTACAACGTAGGTTAGGTTAAGGCACAACGTAGGTTAGGTTAAGGCACAACGTAGGTTAGGTTAAGGCACAACGTAGGTTAGGTTAAGGCACAACGTAGGTTAGGTTAAGGCACAACGTAGGTTAGGTTAAGGCACAACGTAGGTTAGGTTAAGGCACAACGTAGGTTAGGTTAAGGCACAACGTAGGTTAGGTTAAGGCACAACGTAGGTTAGGTTAAGGCACAACGTAGGTTAGGTTAAGGCACAACGTAGGTTAGGTTAAGGCACAACGTAGGTTAGGTTAAGGCACAACATAGGTTAGGTTAAGGCACAACATAGGTTAGGTTAAGGCACAACATAGGTTAGGTTAAGGCACAACATAGGTTAGGTTAAGGCACAACATAGGTTAGGTTAAGGCACAACGTAGGTTAGGTTAAGGCACAACGTAGGTTAGGTTAAGGCACAACGTAGGTTAGGTTAAGGCACAACGTAGGTTAGGTTAAGGTACAACGTAGGTTAGGTTAAGGTACAACGTAGGTTAGGTTAAGGTACAACGTAGGTTAGGTTAAGGTACAACGTAGGTTAGGTTAAGGTACAACGTAGGTTAGGTTAAGGTACAACGTAGGTTAGGT
>NW_026048219.1:15000-22500 GCF_023864345.2 Schistocerca serialis cubense | reverse complement strand
GCCACCGTCCTGCTGTCTTAAGCAACCAACGCCTTTCATGGTTTCCCATGAGCGTCGATTCGGGCGCCTTAACTCGGCGTTTGGTTCATCCCACAGCGCCAGTTCTGCTTACCAAAAGTGGCCCACTTGGCACTCCGATCCGAGTCGTTTGCTCGCGGCTTCAGCATATCAAGCAAGCCGGAGATCTCACCCATTTAAAGTTTGAGAATAGGTTGAGGTCGTTTCGGCCCCAAGGCCTCTAATCATTCGCTTTACCGGATGAGACTCGTACGAGCACCAGCTATCCTGAGGGAAACTTCGGAGGGAACCAGCTACTAGATGGTTCGATTAGTCTTTCGCCCCTATACCCAGCTCCGACGATCGATTTGCACGTCAGAATCGCTACGGACCTCCATCAGGGTTTCCCCTGACTTCGTCCTGGCCAGGCATAGTTCACCATCTTTCGGGTCCCAACGTGTACGCTCTAGGTGCGCCTCACCTCGCAATGAGGACGAGACGCCCCGGGAGTGCGGAGGCCGCCGCCCCGTGAAGGGCGGGGAAGCCCCATCCTCCCTCGGCCCGCGCAAGGCGAGACCTTCACTTTCATTACGCCTTTAGGTTTCGTACAGCCCAATGACTCGCGCACATGTTAGACTCCTTGGTCCGTGTTTCAAGACGGGTCGTGAAATTGTCCAAAGCTGAAGCGCCGCTGACGGGAGCGATTATTCCGCCCGAGAGCATCCCGAGCCAACAGCGGCGCGGGTCCGGGGCCGGGCCAGGTAGGTCCGTCATCCGGGAAGAACCGCGCGCGCTTGCCGGGAGCCCGAGCGCCCAAAGGGGCGAATCGACTCCTCCAGATATACCGCCGGGCAGCCAGCCAGGACACCGGGGCTCTGCCCAACAGACGCGAACCGAGGCCCGCGGAAGGACAGGCTGCGCACCCGGGCCGTAGGCCGGCACCCAGCGGGTCGCGACGTCCTACTAGGGGAGAAGTGCGGCCCACCGCACACCGGAACGGCCCCGCCCCGCGGCGAGTGGAAAGGCAACCGGACACGACCCCGCCGCGAATTGCTCCGCGCGGGCGGCCGGCCCCATCTGCCGAGGGCGGAGGCCAGTGGCCGGATGGGCGTGAATCTCACCCGTTCGACCTTTCGGACTTCTCACGTTTACCCCAGAACGGTTTCACGTACTTTTGAACTCTCTCTTCAAAGTTCTTTTCAACTTTCCCTCACGGTACTTGTTCGCTATCGGTCTCGTGGTCATATTTAGTCTCAGATGGAGTTTACCACCCACTTGGAGCTGCACTCTCAAGCAACCCGACTCGAAGGAGAGGTCCCGCCGACGCTCGCACCGGCCGCTACGGGCCTGGCACCCTCTACGGGCCGTGGCCTCATTCAAGTTGGACTTGGGCTCGGCGCGAGGCGTCGGGGTAGTGGACCCTCCCAAACACCACATGCCACGACAGGCGGCAGCCTGCGGGGTTCGGTGCTGGACTCTTCCCTGTTCGCTCGCCGCTACTGGGGGAATCCTTGTTAGTTTCTTTTCCTCCGCTTAGTAATATGCTTAAATTCAGCGGGTAGTCTCGCCTGCTCTGAGGTCGTTGTACGAGGTGTCGCACGCCACACCGCCAGCCGGCTGTGCACGCTACCGAGTAAGTACCGGTATGCGAACCGCCAGGCGACGGGCGCGCATCGCACGTTTAAGGAGACGCGGCCGGCCCCACAGGCGGCCACGACACTCCCAGGTCTGCGAAGCGGGGCAAACGCCGCGCGCTTCAGTATACGTAGCCGACCCTCAGCCAGACGTGGCCCGGGAACGGAATCCATGGACCGCAATGTGCGTTCGAAACGTCGATGTTCATGTGTCCTGCAGTTCACATGTCGACGCGCAATTTGCTGCGTTCTTCATCGACCCACGAGCCGAGTGATCCACCGTCCTGGGTGATCTTTTCATAGTTTCCACCATCTCTTTCGAGACAGTTGCATAGGCGGGACTGAGGCGTGTGGCGGCCCTGTTCCAGCGTTCAGTGTCCAACGGCCTCACGGCCGATGGGCGTCGTACGGCTCCACACCGGAGCGGACAGGCAGTCGGGCGAAAGTCATTCAAAACCGGCGCCAGGCGCCAGGTGCCGCAGGCCAGCCGCTCCAGCGCTTCAGCGCTCGTACCACACAACATTGCCGTTAGTTTTGAGACGAACGCGTGGTTCCGCACGCGGCGCACGGCTACTGCGAGCCGTACAGGTAGCTGCGTGTTGCGCGACACGACACGCACATCGAAAGACATGCAGTCTAGTCGGTAATGATCCTTCCGCAGGTTCACCTACGGAAACCTTGTTACGACTTTTACTTCCTCTAAATGATCAAGTTTGGTCATCTTTCCGGTAGCATCGGCAACGACAGAGTCAATGCCGCGTACCAGTCCGAAGACCTCACTAAATCATTCAATCGGTAGTAGCGACGGGCGGTGTGTACAAAGGGCAGGGACGTAATCAACGCGAGCTTATGACTCGCGCTTACTGGGAATTCCTCGTTCATGGGGAACAATTGCAAGCCCCAATCCCTAGCACGAAGGAGGTTCAGCGGGTTACCCCGACCTTTCGGCCTAGGAAGACACGCTGATTCCTTCAGTGTAGCGCGCGTGCGGCCCAGAACATCTAAGGGCATCACAGACCTGTTATTGCTCAATCTCGTGCGGCTAGAAGCCGCCTGTCCCTCTAAGAAGAAAAGTAATCGCTGACAGCACGAAGGATGTCACGCGACTAGTTAGCAGGCTAGAGTCTCGTTCGTTATCGGAATTAACCAGACAAATCGCTCCACCAACTAAGAACGGCCATGCACCACCACCCACCGAATCAAGAAAGAGCTATCAATCTGTCAATCCTTCCGGTGTCCGGGCCTGGTGAGGTTTCCCGTGTTGAGTCAAATTAAGCCGCAGGCTCCACTCCTGGTGGTGCCCTTCCGTCAATTCCTTTAAGTTTCAGCTTTGCAACCATACTTCCCCCGGAACCCAAAAGCTTTGGTTTCCCGGAGGCTGCCCGCCGAGTCATCGGAGGAACTGCGGCGGATCGCTGGCTGGCATCGTTTATGGTTAGAACTAGGGCGGTATCTGATCGCCTTCGAACCTCTAACTTTCGTTCTTGATTAATGAAAACATACTTGGCAAATGCTTTCGCTTCTGTTCGTCTTGCGACGATCCAAGAATTTCACCTCTAACGTCGCAATACGAATGCCCCCGCCTGTCCCTATTAATCATTACCTCGGGTTCCGAAAACCAACAAAATAGAACCGAGGTCCTATTCCATTATTCCATGCACACAGTATTCAGGCGGGCTTGCCTGCTTTAAGCACTCTAATTTGTTCAAAGTAAACGTGCCGGCCCACCGAGACACTCAATAAAGAGCACCCTGGTAGGATTTCAACGGGGTCCGCCTCGGGACGCACGAGCACGCACGAGGCGGTCGCACGCCTTCGGCTCGCCCCACCGGCAGGACGTCCCACGATACATGCCAGTTAAACACCGACGGGCGGTGAACCAACAGCGTGGGACACAAATCCAACTACGAGCTTTTTAACCGCAACAACTTTAATATACGCTATTGGAGCTGGAATTACCGCGGCTGCTGGCACCAGACTTGCCCTCCAATAGATACTCGTTAAAGGATTTAAAGTGTACTCATTCCGATTACGGGGCCTCGGATGAGTCCCGTATCGTTATTTTTCGTCACTACCTCCCCGTGCCGGGAGTGGGTAATTTGCGCGCCTGCTGCCTTCCTTGGATGTGGTAGCCGTTTCTCAGGCTCCCTCTCCGGAATCGAACCCTGATTCCCCGTTACCCGTTACAACCATGGTAGGCGCAGAACCTACCATCGACAGTTGATAAGGCAGACATTTGAAAGATGCGTCGCCGGTACGAGGACCGTGCGATCAGCCCAAAGTTATTCAGAGTCACCAAGGCAAACGGACCGGACGAGCCGACCGATTGGTTTTGATCTAATAAAAGCGTCCCTTCCATCTCTGGTCGGGACTCTGTTTGCATGTATTAGCTCTAGAATTACCACAGTTATCCAAGTAACGTGGGTACGATCTAAGGAACCATAACTGATTTAATGAGCCATTCGCGGTTTCACCTTAATGCGGCTTGTACTGAGACATGCATGGCTTAATCTTTGAGACAAGCATATGACTACTGGCAGGATCAACCAGGGAGCTGCGTCAACTAGAGCTGAGCAGCCGGCCGCCCGGGAGTGTGTCCCGGGGGCCCGCGCGAACACGCAAGCGTCCGCTCAATTATTCTGCAAACAGGAGGAGGCTGAGCTCCCCTGCACAACACACCTCGAAACCCTCTCAGGTCCCGGCGGCGCGCAGCGCCGTCCTAAGTACTTGGTCGGGTTCGAGAGAGGCGCAATCGCCCGGAGTTAGGCGAGTAGACGCTTTAGGTGCGACCACCCGTGCTCCCAACTGAGCTTGCCGCTGCCGACAGAGGCCCGGGAGCGTGCTGTCGTGGCATTGCCGGCGGGAGACAACACGCGCCACCTACGGTGACCGGCAGCTCCAACGCCAGCGCCACAGAAGGACAAAAGCCCCACTTGGGTGCCGAAGCGAACTCTCCCAGCACAGCGCACGCGCCAACACGTCCGCACAGCTGCGATACAAACCACCTGCGAGAACCGCTGGGGCGACCGAGCAGCAGACGGCGTCGCGGCGCCGAGCGCCGGGCGGCGGCGCATCCTCAGCGCACACAGTCCTCAATCGGACCAGCACACTGCAGATGGCCACCGCGCTTCGCACCGGGCCCGCGAGGACCTACTTTGGCCGCAAGGCGCCGCGAGCAGGGGGCGCCGGCGCGCAGCTGCGCCGCCTGCCGCGTCCGTCGGCCGGCGCGCCTGCCACTGGCCGCCCCCACCAGCCGGCTGTAGCGCGTGCGCCCACGCACCGCGCTGCCAGCACGCCGGGCGGCCCCCCCTCACCGGCCGGGGACGGTCCCACCCAGCCACCGCCGCGTATCGCCTCACACCCAGATCCCCTTTCGCGTTCGTGGGCATGGTGGGTCCCCTTTCACGTTCGTGGGCATGGTGGGTATCCCTGAAACAACCGGTTAATAGCTCGACCGATCGTCGCCAACACTGATTCACCTCTAGCGAGAACAACCGCACCACAACGGGTTACCTGTTGTTCATTTGCGTAACGTCACCAGCAAACGTAGACGTCCATCGCCATTTGCAACGAGTATTGCATGCCTGTGTCAGGTGTCACAACACACTACGTCTGCCCACATAGACGCAACAACATGTGCACGCCTCGAGAACACGTGGAAGGTAGCCCCCGTACGTATGCGGTGTCCATTGCGCGAACGACTGTCAGCCGGCCTCTGCAGGATGTCGCAGATGTGGAACGCGGTGCAACATGCTATCACGGTGTGTGAGAAGAGACGACTACGTCCGAATACACGCTCCACTACATCAACAGACTGCTCATGCTGATCGCCATCCAGGGCGTCCGTTCCTCCCACACGTCTGAATGGCGTACCACACTGCAATCCAGCTCTTATAGGGAGACGACACGTAGCTGCGTGCACAATATTTGGACTGTATGGTCTGCCGTTGCTAGGCGCAGTCGTCGTACGGTCACACATGTGCCACGATGTATCATTCAGTACATACGGACCAATGTGCAGTACAGTTTGTGGGTTTTGCGTACATCGGCGGACAGGTGACAGGCCGTACCACAACGTAGGCTGAGTACGTCGGCATGCGAAGGGCATTGAACATGCAAACTTCTCAACGACCAGCTTGCGAAGGCAGGGGGGAAGGGGGGGGGGCATGTACGTCCTGCTGCTATCCACATTACAGTGTATAGCAGGAGCATGTGGAAAGTCAGCAACACCTGCAAGGTGTTTAACATGACGCGATACACAGGGGACCGGGCAGTGCGAATAGCGAACTATATTGCGAGGGTTGCGGTTAGGCAACACTACACTAATTTAACGAGTTGCATAACAATTACAGAGCAGGTTCAGCGACAACGTGCGTCAGGTTAAGGCGCAATATAGGTTAGGTTGAGGCACAATATAGGTTAGGTTAAGGCACAACATGGGTTACGTTAAGGCACAAATTGGGTTACGTTAAGGCACAACATGGGTTACGTTAAGGCACAACATGGGTTACGTTAAGGCACAAATTAGGTTACGTTAAGGCACAAATTAGGTTACGTTAAGGCACAAATTAGGTTACGTTAAGGCACAAATTAGGTTACGTTAAGGCACAAATTAGGTTACGTTAAGGCACAAATTAGGTTACGTTAAGGCACAAATTAGGTTACGTTAAGGCACAAATTAGGTTACGTTAAGGCACAAATTAGGTTACGTTAAGGCACAAATTAGGTTACGTTAAGGCACAAATTAGGTTACGTTAAGGCACAAATTAGGTTACGTTAAGGCACAAATTAGGTTACGTTAAGGCACAAATTAGGTTACGTTAAGGCACAAATTAGGTTACGTTAAGGCACAAATTAGGTTACGTTAAGGCACAAATTAGGTTACGTTAAGGCACAAATTAGGTTACGTTAAGGCACAAATTAGGTTACGTTAAGGCACAAATTAGGTTACGTTAAGGCACAAATTAGGTTACGTTAAGGTACAATATGGGTTAGGTTAAGGTACAATATGGGTTAGGTTAAGGTACAATATGGGTTAGGTTAAGGTACAATATGGGTTAGGTTAAGGCACAACGTAGGTTAGGTTAAGGCACAACATAGGTTAGGTTAAGGCACAACATAGGTTAGGTTAAGGCACAACATAGGTTAGGTTAAGGCACAACATAGGTTAGGTTAAGGCACAACATAGGTTAGGTTAAGGCACAACATAGGTTAGGTTAAGGCACAACATAGGTTAGGTTAAGGCACAACATAGGTTAGGTTAAGGCACAACATAGGTTAGGTTAAGGCACAACGTAGGTTAGGTTAAGGCACAACGTAGGTTAGGTTAAGGCACAACGTAGGTTAGGTTAAGGCACAACGTAGGTTAGGTTAAGGCACAACGTAGGTTAGGTTAAGGCACAACGTAGGTTAGGTTAAGGCACAACGTAGGTTAGGTTAAGGCACAACGTAGGTTAGGTTAAGGCACAACGTAGGTTAGGTTAAGGCACAACGTAGGTTAGGTTAAGGCACAACGTAGGTTAGGTTAAGGCACAACGTAGGTTAGGTTAAGGCACAACGTAGGTTAGGTTAAGGCACAACGTAGGTTAGGTTAAGGCACAACGTAGGTTAGGTTAAGGCACAACGTAGGTTAGGTTAAGGCACAACGTAGGTTAGGTTAAGGCACAACGTAGGTTAGGTTAAGGCACAACGTAGGTTAGGTTAAGGCACAACGTAGGTTAGGTTAAGGCACAACGTAGGTTAGGTTAAGGCACAACGTAGGTTAGGTTAAGGCACAACGTAGGTTAGGTTAAGGCACAACGTAGGTTAGGTTAAGGCACAACGTAGGTTAGGTTAAGGCACAACGTAGGTTAGGTTAAGGCACAACGTA
>NW_026048219.1:0-7500 GCF_023864345.2 Schistocerca serialis cubense | reverse complement strand
TAGTTTTGAGACGAACGCGTGGTTCCGCACGCGGCGCACGGCTACTGCGAGCCGTACAGGTAGCTGCGTGTTGCGCGACACGACACGCACATCGAAAGACATGCAGTCTAGTCGGTAATGATCCTTCCGCAGGTTCACCTACGGAAACCTTGTTACGACTTTTACTTCCTCTAAATGATCAAGTTTGGTCATCTTTCCGGTAGCATCGGCAACGACAGAGTCAATGCCGCGTACCAGTCCGAAGACCTCACTAAATCATTCAATCGGTAGTAGCGACGGGCGGTGTGTACAAAGGGCAGGGACGTAATCAACGCGAGCTTATGACTCGCGCTTACTGGGAATTCCTCGTTCATGGGGAACAATTGCAAGCCCCAATCCCTAGCACGAAGGAGGTTCAGCGGGTTACCCCGACCTTTCGGCCTAGGAAGACACGCTGATTCCTTCAGTGTAGCGCGCGTGCGGCCCAGAACATCTAAGGGCATCACAGACCTGTTATTGCTCAATCTCGTGCGGCTAGAAGCCGCCTGTCCCTCTAAGAAGAAAAGTAATCGCTGACAGCACGAAGGATGTCACGCGACTAGTTAGCAGGCTAGAGTCTCGTTCGTTATCGGAATTAACCAGACAAATCGCTCCACCAACTAAGAACGGCCATGCACCACCACCCACCGAATCAAGAAAGAGCTATCAATCTGTCAATCCTTCCGGTGTCCGGGCCTGGTGAGGTTTCCCGTGTTGAGTCAAATTAAGCCGCAGGCTCCACTCCTGGTGGTGCCCTTCCGTCAATTCCTTTAAGTTTCAGCTTTGCAACCATACTTCCCCCGGAACCCAAAAGCTTTGGTTTCCCGGAGGCTGCCCGCCGAGTCATCGGAGGAACTGCGGCGGATCGCTGGCTGGCATCGTTTATGGTTAGAACTAGGGCGGTATCTGATCGCCTTCGAACCTCTAACTTTCGTTCTTGATTAATGAAAACATACTTGGCAAATGCTTTCGCTTCTGTTCGTCTTGCGACGATCCAAGAATTTCACCTCTAACGTCGCAATACGAATGCCCCCGCCTGTCCCTATTAATCATTACCTCGGGTTCCGAAAACCAACAAAATAGAACCGAGGTCCTATTCCATTATTCCATGCACACAGTATTCAGGCGGGCTTGCCTGCTTTAAGCACTCTAATTTGTTCAAAGTAAACGTGCCGGCCCACCGAGACACTCAATAAAGAGCACCCTGGTAGGATTTCAACGGGGTCCGCCTCGGGACGCACGAGCACGCACGAGGCGGTCGCACGCCTTCGGCTCGCCCCACCGGCAGGACGTCCCACGATACATGCCAGTTAAACACCGACGGGCGGTGAACCAACAGCGTGGGACACAAATCCAACTACGAGCTTTTTAACCGCAACAACTTTAATATACGCTATTGGAGCTGGAATTACCGCGGCTGCTGGCACCAGACTTGCCCTCCAATAGATACTCGTTAAAGGATTTAAAGTGTACTCATTCCGATTACGGGGCCTCGGATGAGTCCCGTATCGTTATTTTTCGTCACTACCTCCCCGTGCCGGGAGTGGGTAATTTGCGCGCCTGCTGCCTTCCTTGGATGTGGTAGCCGTTTCTCAGGCTCCCTCTCCGGAATCGAACCCTGATTCCCCGTTACCCGTTACAACCATGGTAGGCGCAGAACCTACCATCGACAGTTGATAAGGCAGACATTTGAAAGATGCGTCGCCGGTACGAGGACCGTGCGATCAGCCCAAAGTTATTCAGAGTCACCAAGGCAAACGGACCGGACGAGCCGACCGATTGGTTTTGATCTAATAAAAGCGTCCCTTCCATCTCTGGTCGGGACTCTGTTTGCATGTATTAGCTCTAGAATTACCACAGTTATCCAAGTAACGTGGGTACGATCTAAGGAACCATAACTGATTTAATGAGCCATTCGCGGTTTCACCTTAATGCGGCTTGTACTGAGACATGCATGGCTTAATCTTTGAGACAAGCATATGACTACTGGCAGGATCAACCAGGGAGCTGCGTCAACTAGAGCTGAGCAGCCGGCCGCCCGGGAGTGTGTCCCGGGGGCCCGCGCGAACACGCAAGCGTCCGCTCAATTATTCTGCAAACAGGAGGAGGCTGAGCTCCCCTGCACAACACACCTCGAAACCCTCTCAGGTCCCGGCGGCGCGCAGCGCCGTCCTAAGTACTTGGTCGGGTTCGAGAGAGGCGCAATCGCCCGGAGTTAGCCGAGTAGACGCTTTAGGTGCGACCACCCGTGCTCCCAACTGAGCTTGCCGCTGCCGACAGAGGCCCGGGAGCGTGCTGTCGTGGCATTGCCGGCGGGAGACAACACGCGCCACCTACGGTGACCGGCAGCTCCAACGCCAGCGCCACAGAAGGACAAAAGCCCCACTTGGGTGCCGAAGCGAACTCTCCCAGCACAGCGCACGCGCCAACACGTCCGCACAGCTGCGATACAAACCACCTGCGAGAACCGCTGGGGCGACCGAGCAGCAGACGGCGTCGCGGCGCCGAGCGCCGGGCGGCGGCGCATCCTCAGCGCACACAGTCCTCAATCGGACCAGCACACTGCAGATGGCCACCGCGCTTCGCACCGGGCCCGCGAGGACCTACTTTGGCCGCAAGGCGCCGCGAGCAGGGGGCGCCGGCGCGCAGCTGCGCCGCCTGCCGCGTCCGTCGGCCGGCGCGCCTGCCACTGGCCGCCCCCACCAGCCGGCTGTAGCGCGTGCGCCCACGCACCGCGCTGCCAGCACGCCGGGCGGCCCCCCCTCACCGGCCGGGGACGGTCCCACCCAGCCACCGCCGCGTATCGCCTCACACCCAGATCCCCTTTCGCGTTCGTGGGCATGGTGGGTCCCCTTTCACGTTCGTGGGCATGGTGGGTATCCCTGAAACAACCGGTTAATAGCTCGACCGATCGTCGCCAACACTGATTCACCTCTAGCGAGAACAACCGCACCACAACGGGTTACCTGTTGTTCATTTGCGTAACGTCACCAGCAAACGTAGACGTCCATCGCCATTTGCAACGAGTATTGCATGCCTGTGTCAGGTGTCACAACACACTACGTCTGCCCACATAGACGCAACAACATGTGCACGCCTCGAGAACACGTGGAAGGTAGCCCCCGTACGTATGCGGTGTCCATTGCGCGAACGACTGTCAGCCGGCCTCTGCAGGATGTCGCAGATGTGGAACGCGGTGCAACATGCTATCACGGTGTGTGAGAAGAGACGACTACGTCCGAATACACGCTCCACTACATCAACAGACTGCTCATGCTGATCGCCATCCAGGGCGTCCGTTCCTCCCACACGTCTGAATGGCGTACCACACTGCAATCCAGCTCTTATAGGGAGACGACACGTAGCTGCGTGCACAATATTTGGACTGTATGGTCTGCCGTTGCTAGGCGCAGTCGTCGTACGGTCACACATGTGCCACGATGTATCATTCAGTACATACGGACCAATGTGCAGTACAGTTTGTGGGTTTTGCGTACATCGGCGGACAGGTGACAGGCCGTACCACAACGTAGGCTGAGTACGTCGGCATGCGAAGGGCATTGAACATGCAAACTTCTCAACGACCAGCTTGCGAAGGCAGGGGGGAAGGGGGGGGGGCATGTACGTCCTGCTGCTATCCACATTACAGTGTATAGCAGGAGCATGTGGAAAGTCAGCAACACCTGCAAGGTGTTTAACATGACGCGATACACAGGGGACCGGGCAGTGCGAATAGCGAACTATATTGCGAGGGTTGCGGTTAGGCAACACTACACTAATTTAACGAGTTGCATAACAATTACAGAGCAGGTTCAGCGACAACGTGCGTCAGGTTAAGGCGCAATATAGGTTAGGTTGAGGCACAATATAGGTTAGGTTAAGGCACAACATGGGTTACGTTAAGGCACAAATTGGGTTACGTTAAGGCACAACATGGGTTACGTTAAGGCACAACATGGGTTACGTTAAGGCACAAATTAGGTTACGTTAAGGCACAAATTAGGTTACGTTAAGGCACAAATTAGGTTACGTTAAGGCACAAATTAGGTTACGTTAAGGCACAAATTAGGTTACGTTAAGGCACAAATTAGGTTACGTTAAGGCACAAATTAGGTTACGTTAAGGCACAAATTAGGTTACGTTAAGGCACAAATTAGGTTACGTTAAGGCACAAATTAGGTTACGTTAAGGCACAAATTAGGTTACGTTAAGGCACAAATTAGGTTACGTTAAGGCACAAATTAGGTTACGTTAAGGCACAAATTAGGTTACGTTAAGGCACAAATTAGGTTACGTTAAGGCACAAATTAGGTTACGTTAAGGCACAAATTAGGTTACGTTAAGGCACAAATTAGGTTACGTTAAGGCACAAATTAGGTTACGTTAAGGCACAAATTAGGTTACGTTAAGGCACAAATTAGGTTACGTTAAGGCACAAATTAGGTTACGTTAAGGCACAAATTAGGTTACGTTAAGGCACAAATTAGGTTACGTTAAGGCACAAATTAGGTTACGTTAAGGTACAATATGGGTTAGGTTAAGGTACAATATGGGTTAGGTTAAGGTACAATATGGGTTAGGTTAAGGTACAATATGGGTTAGGTTAAGGTACAATATGGGTTAGGTTAAGGCACAACGTAGGTTAGGTTAAGGCACAACATAGGTTAGGTTAAGGCACAACATAGGTTAGGTTAAGGCACAACATAGGTTAGGTTAAGGCACAACATAGGTTAGGTTAAGGCACAACATAGGTTAGGTTAAGGCACAACATAGGTTAGGTTAAGGCACAACATAGGTTAGGTTAAGGCACAACATAGGTTAGGTTAAGGCACAACGTAGGTTAGGTTAAGGCACAACGTAGGTTAGGTTAAGGCACAACGTAGGTTAGGTTAAGGCACAACGTAGGTTAGGTTAAGGCACAACGTAGGTTAGGTTAAGGCACAACGTAGGTTAGGTTAAGGCACAACGTAGGTTAGGTTAAGGCACAACGTAGGTTAGGTTAAGGCACAACGTAGGTTAGGTTAAGGCACAACGTAGGTTAGGTTAAGGCACAACGTAGGTTAGGTTAAGGCACAACGTAGGTTAGGTTAAGGCACAACGTAGGTTAGGTTAAGGCACAACGTAGGTTAGGTTAAGGCACAACGTAGGTTAGGTTAAGGCACAACGTAGGTTAGGTTAAGGCACAACGTAGGTTAGGTTAAGGCACAACGTAGGTTAGGTTAAGGCACAACGTAGGTTAGGTTAAGGCACAACGTAGGTTAGGTTAAGGCACAACGTAGGTTAGGTTAAGGCACAACGTAGGTTAGGTTAAGGCACAACGTAGGTTAGGTTAAGGCACAACGTAGGTTAGGTTAAGGCACAACGTAGGTTAGGTTAAGGCACAACATAGGTTAGGTTAAGGCACAACATAGGTTAGGTTAAGGCACAACATAGGTTAGGTTAAGGCACAACATAGGTTAGGTTAAGGCACAACATAGGTTAGGTTAAGGCACAACATAGGTTAGGTTAAGGCACAACATAGGTTAGGTTAAGGCACAACATAGGTTAGGTTAAGGCACAACATAGGTTAGGTTAAGGCACAACATAGGTTAGGTTAAGGCACAACATAGGTTAGGTTAAGGCACAACGTAGGTTAGGTTAAGGCACAACGTAGGTTAGGTTAAGGCACAACGTAGGTTAGGTTAAGGCACAACGTAGGTTAGGTTAAGGCACAACGTAGGTTAGGTTAAGGCACAACGTAGGTTAGGTTAAGGTACAACGTAGGTTAGGTTAAGGTACAACGTAGGTTAGGTTAAGGTACAACGTAGGTTAGGTTAAGGTACAACGTAGGTTAGGTTAAGGTACAACGTAGGTTAGGTTAAGGTACAACGTAGGTTAGGTTAAGGTACAACGTAGGTTAGGTTAAGGTACAACGTAGGTTAGGTTAAGGTACAACGTAGGTTAGGTGAAGGCGCAATGTAGGTTAGGTTAAGGTACGATATACCTTAGGTTAAGGTACAATATCGCTTAGGTTAAGGTACAATATAGCTTAGGTTAAGGTACACGTTGTAGGGAAAGGTGTATTTTGGGGGGGGAGGGGGCGGCAGGTTCGTTGATAGTGATTATCGTAAGTGCATGCCTGCGGGATCATCCGATTTGTCACGTCAGGATGCACTTGTGGCTCATGACAGGCGGCGCTCCGATTCCAAGGTTGTGGCAGATCTGTGTCTTTCATTCCTGCCATTGTTTGTGTACTGTGACAGGAGGCAGTATTGTGATGTTGGGTGCACCCCTGTGTAGGACATGTGTGGGTGTTCGTGGCTTAGCTGAGCAATGGCGGATGTCGGAAGGGTGGGATATTCTGTTTTCTGGGTGGACCTCCCGGTCTGGTTATGATAGTGTGGATTGTGTAATGTGGCGGAGAGGATGCACCGGATGTTCTTCCATGCTGGTGGTTAGATATTGTGTGTGTGCCTGTTAGAGGCAGAGAGTAGTGTGTGATAGTGTCTGGCTGACGTGTGGTTCTCATTGTGTGCAGAGTCTTTCAGCATGTATAGGGACGGTTGTATATATTATCTGTATTCTGATGGCTCTGCATCTATTACTAATCAGTGCCGTGTATACGGTTACTCTGGTTCCAGTCGAAACTGTTCTATCTCTGTACATTAGTGACACTGCGGCTCCCACTATGTTGCCGCCCCTGTCGGCCGTTTCCCCCAGTTGGCTAATGATTATCAGCAATCAGTCTATTAGTCAATACCGGTAGTGTGACGACGTGAAATGTCCGGGATGGGGGAAGCTACACGCTTCCCGTGGGTCAGGGCCTAGAAAGACTCTTCCCACGCAGGAGGCTCGGACTGTCATTACTCTTCCGAGAAATATATTTGCCCAGCGTTTTTGCGACTGCGAGTGCGACGCGTACGAGTACCGACATGATGGGGCGCTTCCTAGCTGATCGCTCAGCATCGGAGAAATATATTTGCCCAACGTTTTTTGCGACTGCGAGTGCAACGCCCAAGGGTACCGACGTGGATGGGGCGCTTCCTAGCTGATCGCTCGGCATGGGAATCCGTACAGTGAGCAATGCGATCGCGTCTGTAGCTTGTACGTGGTACAGCTCGCAGCTCATGTATAGGGACAGCGGGAATGTCGCATATTGGACATAACTCTTCATGAAACGCAAGTTATAGGTGTGGATTGCACATTACGACTGCGGAAACTTCCGCCGTTCATCCGCTGGCGTTGCGAGTTTGGCGGTTGGGGTGGGGCACGAGCGGGTGCGGGTGGTGTGATTGCCGGTCCACGACTTCGTGCGGCAGAGGCACTGGCGTTTGGGTGCTGTGGTCGACACAGGCTGCATGCTTTGTGGGTGGCGTCGAAAGATGGGCACTGTGGGCCCATCGATGTCTTAGTCGGCTTGGCGTCCCATAGATGGCGGTATCGTCGTTGCAGGAGCTCATGCTGAGGGAGACCTACAGATGGCGGTATGTTTGTGGTGCGCTC
>NW_026048218.1:17500-19707 GCF_023864345.2 Schistocerca serialis cubense | reverse complement strand
GCATGACAGCATCTCTGTCTGACCAGAGAGTTCTTTATCGCTGCTAGTCGGCGCTTGGACCGCGCCAGACGACAGTAGTGGCACGCACCGGGTCGCCAGGAACAGTTGTTATATATATATATTGTAGCGCGAGTCGGGAGAGGTAGTAGTCGGTCGACAGTAGTAGCGGGTGGACGGTTGTACTGAGCGGGCGTCGGCGGCGTGCTCTGCTCGTCTCGCGACTCTGGTCACGGTTCGGGACGATGTATAGTCTATTGTGTTATAATCAAAAGGTGGTGTGACGCTGCATTGCGCAAATCTGATAACGTATGTTCATTGTACTTATTTTGTTCAACAACAAAAGCCCCACTATTACTTTTTTTCTAAAGTAACTTTTGTCTCTTAACGAAAAACATTCACTTTTTAAAGACTACTTCCTATGGCATTTCCCTCCAAGGAGTGCAATTAATTACCAGCCAGCACTCATTCATTGCACACAGCTGTGTAAGGGGTATCTACAATTGAGGAGCGGATATAAATGCAATTTTTTGTTTTTTTTGTTTTTTTTTGTGTGTGTGTGTGTGTGTGTGTGTGTGTGTGTTGTAACCTCCCAGCAAAATTTAAAATAATGGACAATGTTATTTACGGATGCTAATGGACATTGCGCTAATTGTAACCTCGCCCACAATGAGAGGTATTGAAAATGGCAACAAAAATGTGAAATTCGCAATCTGACTCAAATATAAAGTCTTCACACAACATTTAAAAAAAGTCCGTTCAGTGACAAGAAACTTCAATTACACCGAAATAACGGTCTTTGGCCCTGTGCAAAACAATCAGAATTAAAGTCTTACCTCCGAATAAATGGATGTCACATTTCTGCTCTGGTTGTTGCGCAGCGCTTGGAGGAACTGCATTGCAAATAATAATATTCTCTTTTTTTGTCATTTTAGTGACATTTTTCTTCAAAGACGTGGAATGAAATGTGAAGTGCAACGAACTCTTTAGTTCAATAAACAATTAAATGTTTGAAAAATGCTTTTGAAATAAAAATTATTATTGGGGAACTTGTTGGAGAATAATTACAATAAATACAATTTTTCATTATCTAATGATTATATTAATTAACAGTATACCTTATTCACCATCTTGACCAGTGTTGCCGACCGCCTACATCACACAACCGCACTCGGCTGCTACTACTGACCGACCGCTCTGCATGACGACTATTAGCGTACTGCACGCGACGACTACTGACAGAGTACAGCCCTCAACTACACAGAGCTACGGACTCGCAACGACTACTCACTGACTGACTGACTGACTGAGAACCGCTCGCAACACTCGCGCAGTCCAGCGCAAACTCTCTGGTCACAGATGCTACAATGTCTCGCCATCGCTACTATGTTACATACGTGTTTCAGTGTCTTTTTCATTGGGGTAACGATCTTTGGCTCTTTTGATTCTGAATACAGGGCCAAAGGTCAACGCTGCTGCCCTTATACAATTTATCAGGTTTCATTATGTCTGTTGCAATGTTACATACGGTTCACTCTTTCATTAATATTATCGTTGGGTTTGTTTTGTAGGGACGTTAACATTCTGGCACATTTTTATTATCATCGGACTCTCTGCTATTTGTGCAGGGAGGTTATACCTGGGTCCATTTCCATTTCCATTTACATTTTAATATTGATAGACTTTTTGTTTTCTTGTTGTTTTTCCTTCTTTTTTTTTTTTGTTTGTTTTGTTTTTCCCGCTCTCACCACCACCGCCGCATCACGCCTTCCGTTTTCTTGGTTTCTTTTCTGTTCTTCAACTGCTTCAACATCACCGCGCCCCATTTCCACACCACAGCCGTCAGCCTCCAAGACGGGCGGGCGCAGTGTGCCCATTTCCGGCGCACAAGCACACCCGTACGGTACTCTCCTCGCCCCCACGCCACCAACAACACAGCGACCACGCGGCTTTCAGGCATGGCACGGCACGGCACCGGCGAAATGCGCCGCCCCCGCCCCTCCGCGCATCCGTCCGTCTCGCCACGTTCACTGACAGCCGCGTCTGCGGCTACACCACGACAACCACAACACAACACCGCTCCCCTCCCTGGCAACTCACATTGTTTTTCTCCTCCTCTTTTGCACAAACCACAACGCCGAGCACAGGCGCAAGCCACCCACACCGCGCCCCTCCCCGTCCCGTCTTTGGCCGCCGCTCCTCGTTTCCTC
>NW_026048218.1:7500-15000 GCF_023864345.2 Schistocerca serialis cubense | reverse complement strand
GAGCGCGTCGGCGCCGGGGCGCCCGTCTACCTCGCCGCCGTCATGGAGTACCTCGCGGCTGAGGTGCTCGAGCTGGCCGGAAACGCGGCCCGCGACAACAAGAAGACGCGCATCATCCCGCGCCACCTGCAGCTTGCCATCCGCAACGACGAGGAGCTCAACAAGCTCCTGTCGGGCGTCACCATCGCACAGGGTGGTGTCCTGCCCAACATCCAGGCCGTCCTGCTGCCAAAGAAGACCGAGAAGAAGGCCTAAAGGAGGCCAGGCAATCGCAGCCGCCGCGTGCTCCCCTGCACGCAACGCGCTTTGCCGGCTCGGCCCGGCCCACAACAATCGGCCCTTTTCAGGGCCACCACACAAACCTACGTCCAAAGCAAAATTTCAGTCGTCCTCGCCGCACCTTGTTTTGTTTTAACTTTGCACTGTCACAGCACAGCCGCCGCCGGCGCACGTCCGCCATCTTGTCGTCCACACAGCCCGTGTGGCCCAACACACACACACACACACACACATTTTGCACGGTCGCAGTCGCCTTCCAAACCGACAACGGCAGCAACAATGACCATTGTTAAAGGGAGGCGTGTCGACACACCGCCCTCCACTCCCGCGCGCAACGGCCGTCGACACGAACGAAACAGCTGATCCGGCCGCCTATGCCCACACGCCTTGCCTCGGAAACCCCAACGCCGCCGCAAACAAACACACAGAGCCAAACCACGCAAGCAAATAATCACCGCCTCTCGCACAACAACACACAGCCCGCCATCTCCGTCGCGATCGATACAAAGACACACAATAACAAACACACAAACGAAGCAGCTCCACACACAGCCAGCCACATGACACGTTTCCTTTCCTTCTCCCCTCCCAGTCACATCACGTCGCTCAAACGGAAAGAAAGAAACAAACAAACAAACAACACAGCGCACACACGCAGCAACAACAACACAGACTCTTTCGCACTTTTCAACTTCCGAACAGTGTGGTGGCCCTGAAAAGGGCCGTTTTCTAGTCTCTCCCACCCACAAGCACGGCCGCGGGAAGGCCAGCGCCCGCTGCGACGCAGCCTAACCGCCGAAACCGTACAGGGTGCGCCCCTGCCTCTTCAGGGCGTACACCACGTCCATGGCCGTCACAGTCTTGCGCTTGGCGTGCTCAGTGTACGTCACCGCGTCGCGGATCACGTTCTCCAGGAACACCTTCAGCACCCCGCGGGTCTCCTCGTAGATCAGACCAGAGATGCGCTTCACGCCGCCCCTGCGAGCCAGGCGGCGGATGGCGGGCTTCGTGATGCCCTGGATGTTGTCGCGCAACACCTTGCGGTGCCGCTTGGCGCCACCCTTGCCGAGCCCCTTTCCTCCCTTGCCGCGGCCTGTCATCCTTCCTTCCTCGGGCAAAGCAAAACGTGCACAAACAGCAGCTGCAGCGGCTGGCGAGTCGGCTACGGTCTGCGCCCAGCGCGCCCGCCGCCCCCCTATATAGACTCTGGCCCGCCCTCCCCCCCACCACGCGCAACCGAGGGCATATAAGCGCAGCACGGAGGCGCGCGGGCCCGTTGTCAAGGCAGCACCGGACGCCGCGCCGCACCTAACCTCCACGCACGCCGCTCCGCTACCGCTACCGCTACCGCCATGGCCCGCACAAAGCAAACGGCCCGCAAGTCCACCGGCGGAAAGGCGCCGCGCAAACAGCTCGCCACCAAGGCGGCGAGGAAGAGCGCGCCCGCCACCGGAGGCGTCAAGAAGCCCCACCGCTACAGGCCGGGCACCGTCGCCCTGCGAGAAATCAGGCGCTACCAGAAGAGCACAGAGCTGCTCATCCGCAAGCTGCCATTCCAGCGCCTAGTGCGCGAGATCGCCCAGGACTTCAAGACCGACCTGCGCTTCCAGAGCTCCGCAGTCATGGCCCTGCAGGAGGCCAGCGAGGCCTACCTCGTCGGCCTCTTCGAAGACACCAACCTGTGCGCAATCCACGCCAAGCGCGTCACCATCATGCCCAAGGACATCCAGCTCGCGCGCCGCATCCGCGGCGAGCGCGCCTAAACCGCGCCGCGGCACCGCACCGCACAAACAAAAACGGCCCTTTTCAGGGCCACTAACATCTCTCCGTCGCGAGCAAACTTTGTCGGTCGCCTGCCTCTCGCCCCGCAACCCAAAAACAAAAACCACCACTTCCCGTCCGTCCGCCACACCCGCTCACTCTGCCTGCCTGCTAGCAGCGCGCAACAATCACACATCATCCCTCCCCGGCGCTCAAAGCGCACAATACCCAACGGCCGACGTCACACCGCACGGGTGGGTGGGTGGCTGGCTGGCTGGCCGGCCGCCCGCCGCTTTCGTTTCGAAAACAAAAAAAACCCGCACTCCACTCCGACGGCCAACGGCCAGGCAGGCGCGCTCGCTCGCTCGCTCTACACGCCACCGAAATCCCCGCCGACTCCTTCCACATCTCAACGTGCCCCCCGTTGCAAAACATAACACACACAAAGGAACAAAACAAAACACAGACCAGACACGACTAGACAAGACAGACATCCGAGAAGAACGAACGCAGGCAAGCCAACCAACGTATTCAAACAAAACAACGTGACAGAAAACCAACCGTCGGCCGCCGCCACAAACACGGCGACAATCAACCACGACAACAACAACACCGCTTACCGCTACCGCCGCCCACACCCGCCACCGACCCCCGCAATCCAACCACCACGGCACGCAAACAGCATCCCCACGGGCATACAGAAACGCCAGACAGACACCCACACCAAACGCAACACGACAATCAAAACCTTCCCCGACGTGCTTTGATGGCCCTGAGAAGGGCCGTTTTGGGCCGCGCGTCTCTTGCGCGCCACTAGACGACGACGGGGGGTGGGGACGACGGAGTCAAGCGCCAAACCCTTCCTTTCCCATCTCTTTCTCCTCTACTCTACTTCTTCTTCTTGGGCGAAGCCTTCGCCTTAGACGGCGTCGTCGCCTTCTTCGGGCGCGGCGCCTTCGGCTTCTTCGTCGGAACCTTGGCGGCCTTCTTCGCCTTCGACGGCGACTTGGCCTTGGCCGGCTTGGCCGCAGCCGCCTTCTTCGCACCCGCGGGAGCGGCCGACGCCGCAGACGCCTTCTTGGCGGCGCCCGCCTTCCGACCGGTCGCCGCCTTCACGCCACCAGCCTTCTTTGCGCCGGCCGCACGGGCGCCCTTCTTCTCCTCGCTGGCCGGAGCGGCGCGCTTCTTCTTGGCACCGCCAGCACGAGCCTTGCCGCCCTCGGCCGCCCCCCCGCCGCCGGCGCCGGCAAGCTTGAACGAGCCGGACGCGCCCTTCCCCTTCGTCTGCACCAGCTCGCCCGCCACGACGGCCGACTTGAGGTACTTCTTGATAAACGGCGCCAGCTTCTCCGCGTCCAGCTTGTAGTGCGCGGCTATGTACTTCTTGATCGCCTGCAGCGACGACCCGCCGCGCTCCTTCAGACTCTTGATGGCGGCCGTCACCATCTCAGAGGTGCGCGGGTGCGCAGGCTTGGCGCGCGGCTTCTTCGCAGACGACGCAGACTTGGCCTTCTTCGTAGTGCCGGTGGCGGCGGGTGCCGCAGCAGTCTCGTTCGTAGCCGCCTGATCTGCCATTTCGACGACGCGCGTAACACACAGCGAGAGCGAGCGGGACGGCAGGCACGCAAGCACAGCACAGCAGCAGAGCAGAGAATCACAAGGCCCAGCCAGTGTCGCGGGCGGGCGCGGACGGCCGAGAGAGCGGCCGCCACTCTGCGCGCCGCCGCGCCGCGCCTCCCGCGCTTGCTACCGCCCAACGTCCGACAGCCTGTGCGGAGCAGCCCCAAACCTGCGCCACAACCGCCCGCGCCTTTCAAACCACCGAGGATGGGGCTACACACAGCCACACCACAGTCGCCAACCAGTCGCCACGGCAGCGCCGCAAACCACGGCCAAACTGCAGCTACCGCGCGCTACAGCCTGGGTCGGCCCGCCGAGAATCGCCGCCCCCGCCCAAATGCCGCCCCCACAGCCCCAGCCGACGACCCGCCACAATGGCCAAACCTTCGGCAAAACTCCCACACCGTCGCCGCGGCAGCCCGGCCAGCGCGGCCGGCGCCACAGCCACACAAGCCGAGGCGTGCGGCGATGACGGCCGTGCAAACGCGCCTCCGCCGCCCCATCGCCTTCCGTCGCCCTCCCGCCGTTTCCCGATCGGCCCGCAGCCGTCGGGCCACATCGCGCGCCGTCCTCCTCCTCTCGCCCGCCAACATTCACAGCCGTTTCTCAACAATTGCCCGCCGCAAACGGACGCCGCCTGCGCAACAGGCGCCGCCGCCCCTCGCCGCTTCCCACCCACAACCCCTCGACCGAGGCAAACCGCAATCCGAATCTACAGACCAACCCAATCTGCCGTCAAGCACACACGACAGCCGACCTTACACGTTACGCGTTACACATTACGTTTACACGTCTACGTTAGGTTAGGTTAGGTGGACGTGGGTTAGGTTAAGGGGACTTGGGTTAGGTTAAGCGTCAAACCTAGGTTAAGCATTCAAACACGTCAGGCGTCAGAGGTTAGGTTAGGTTAGGTTAGGTTACACGTTAGGTTAGGTTAAGGGGTCAGTGCTAGGTTAAGAAGCGTCAAACGTAGGTTAAAAAAGCGTTCAAACGTGAGGCGTGAGCCGGACAGCTTACCTTACGTAGACGTTAGGGGCTCACAGGCTGAGCTCACCTCGCCACACCACAGGTTAGGTTCGGTTCGGTTCGGTTCGCTCGGCTCAGCGTAAAGCGCCGAGGTCAGGGTTACGTTCGTTCACCTTCGGGCGCCACACTTTCGGTTGAAAGGTCGCGACGGGACGACGTCGGCAGGCACGCCGCAAACGAACAAAAACGTACAGACGGGGGAGCAGCACGACCACGACCAGACACCGAGCGCGAACGAGACACACGCGAACCACCCCCACCGGCCAAAGGGCACCACACAACAACCCCCCAGAGCACCACGTGTCGACACCAGAGCAACCCGCCGCTCACGCGACAGACATGGCTGGCACCGAAGGGCAACCGCCCGCAACTGCGCTTTCCGCGCCGGCCCGGATGCACGTCGTGCTACAACAACACCACTACCGTACACAGCCGCTGTTCACAACATCACTATCAATGGCGCGCCCGCGGCTCGCCGCCGTCGCAGTCGCAGCCCCAACGCCAGCACTTTTGCACCACCATTCACACGCACCGCAACACAGCTCGCCGACACAGCCGAACAAAACAAACACCACACAACAACAGCAACAACGCCGCCGCCTCTACTTGTGCCGGCGACCCACCCCGCCGATGGCGCACCTTTCGCCAGCCGGCAATCGACACACACGCACGCACCCACCCACCGGGGCCCAGTGCAAAAAAAAAAAAACACAAAAACAAAAAAACAAAACAACACAAACGACACGGGAAGCGCACACCGCCACTTCGCGCGCACGCCACCAACCAGTCGTCGTCTCAAAATAACAAACACAAACAAAATAAACTAACAACTAGGGCAACACAAAACAAAAACGCCTCGCACGAACCGCCCACAAAAAGGACAAGCACACGCACAGCCTCTGCTGACGACCACGACGCAGCGGCACGCTGCTCCTGTCCCGCGCCCCGCGCCCCGCGCCCCACTCGATTCACAACTCACGCGACACCGTCAACGACGGGCTCGCTTCCCGCAACCTACCACCTTTCCGCCACGACGCACAGCCCCAGCCCCACCCGACGACTGCACTTTCACCACCGCCTCCCCCTTCCCCCCCAAAACACACACACACACACAGCCAGCCAAAAACGCACTCGCGACCCACACATGCACGTGCATCGGCACACGCCAACCAGTCAACGTCGACAACCACACGCAAGGCTCGAAACGAAAACGAAACCGGCGTCCTTCCACGTTGCCATCAAGCTACGCGACACAAGACACAAGGAACCAACACAACAGCCGGCCCCACTAATTCCCACTCTCACGCCGCAAAAAGCACACCGAAACCGCCAAACACGCACGCACATTCCCCTTCGCACTGACACCACCGACCGGCTCGCTACCACACACCCTCTCGGCAGCCGTTTCACGCCAATTCGCCACACAGTCGACAAGCGCCCGCCCTGTACGGCACACGCAACGACGCAGCGCAGCAAAGGGCGCCCGCAACACATACCTCTCCGCCGCCCGACGCGCCAACCGCCACACCACACCGCCAGCCACTCGCAAATTGTGCACTGCCACCAGCCACACGTCCAACACGCCGCGCCGCCTCCGGCCACCCGCCAGGGGGCGCTCACGTCCGCGACAACAGCGCGGCCCGCCGGGCCGGGCCGAACCGAACCGAGCCGCCGCTGCTCTGCACTCGGCACGGCCACACCCTGCTGCAGACCGGGCTCGTCCCTCTGTACGCGTCTGCCTGCGCATCAACACAACACGACCTTTTTTTTTTTTTTTTTCTCCTCTCTCTACCGCCATCCCTTCTTCTCGCGTTTTACCCGTTGTTGCAGCAGCGGCGCACACCTACACATCCACAGCCCCAGCCGAGCCGGCCTCACCTCAGGGCCCGCCGCCAGCGTCTCCTCCTCGGGCACAGGTGCGGTGCTGTGGCCGCCCATCCAACCGCATTGCTGGCCGTCCAGCCACCAGGCGTTCCCACTGCCGCGAGCCACGCCGCGCACCGACCCTGCTGCAGAAAACGAAGCATAGCCAGAGACCGACCGATACACAAAGCAAGCCGTCGCCTCGCCTCTTGTCCTTCCTGCCTTCCTTCCGCCCCCGCCCTTCTCACACCACCGCCTCTCCACTTTCGCCCCCCCCTCCTTTTTTTTTTTTGTTTTCTTCTTTCTTTCTTTCTTTGGCCCTCTCTCCTTCCCGCCATGGCGGTTACGGCACCGCCTGCAGCGGCAGATTTTTTGCGCCCACACGCCTACTCCTACCACCATTAACCTTGCCCTGCCCTGCCCTGCCCTGCCCTGCCCTGCCCTGCCCATCAACGTCGCAGTCGAACCGACGCTTGCCAACACACTGCCCACGTTCCTTTCTCTTTTCGGCCTACGCCCATTACGCGCCGCCGCCACAGCGCCTTCCCTTCCCACAACACACCGACGTCATCACACGCACCCAAAACAGGGGCCACGACCGTGTTCCTCGCCCACTCCCATCCCGCACGGTACGCACATTCCCAACTACTACCGCGCACCCTCCCTTTCCAATCTGTGTGTGTCTCTCTGTGTCTGTGTCCTGTCCGCGCGTGACGCCTCTCAACATCCGCCGTCCCCCGTCCCGTTTTCGCCCCCATGCCGTCGTCGCGCCGCCTCCGCCCCTGTCCGCCCCGCACCACACCATACACCGCTGCTTGTCCCGGCCGTTGCCACCAAAGGCGCCGACCGCAAACGCGCCACGCCGCAGCCCCCGTGCGTCTCGCGCTCGCTTGCATCTCCGTGCCGACGCTGCCTCTCTTCCCGCTCGCACTCGACCTCGACAACACAGTC
>NW_026048218.1:0-5000 GCF_023864345.2 Schistocerca serialis cubense | reverse complement strand
CACACACACACTCACTTTCTCGACACCTTTCTGTACGGAGGGTGCGTCATCTCGACCGTGACAGAGTGACGGCAACTATCGACGATCCATTTCCCCCCCACTGGTAAAACATGTCCACTAACACCTACATACATCATTCAAGTACACAGACAATAGCATACACACAATGGGAGGGCACACGAACATGGACGGCACGGCACTGTCATACACTCTTCCTCAGAACCATATCAACAAACGTTACGTACATCCGGGAAAGCGAAAGCGAAAGCGAAAGCAAAAGCAAAGGCAAAGCCCAATGCAGCCGTCAAAGGTAACGTTCACCACGGCAGACACTTGCAGCCGCGCCGCCGTTAAACGCATTTCAGTGCGGCTCCAATACGCCTCCGACACGGGAACGTTCCGTTGCTCTACGAATGCGTTTCTCCCCTTTTTCCCTTCCTCTCTCTTTTGCCCCCCCTCCTTGCACTCTTGCCTCATTCCTCACGTTCTGCCCAGACATTCGACCGATCAAAGTCAACCTTTCGTTACCGTTCTCAGCGCGACGGTGTACAACAGTATGACGGGTGTGCCCACGACTTCGGTTCAGTTGCGGTGACGCCGGTCTATCGCGCCGATCGACAGTTACTCAGGGGGCGACGGATCGGACCACGTCACCGACACACAAAACACTTTCAAACAAACAAATACATACCGGATGGACACAGACAAACACGTGTACAGACATTCGCCAAACAAACGACCGCCGCCGCCGTCGTCGCGCTTACTGTACTGCACTGGACACGCGTGCATCTTGAATGACGACATCGGTGTGCGTGCGTCGTACGCAATCAGTCAGACACGGCTATCAAACATCAGAGTCGAATGGTACATCATCGTGCGTGTCGCCGTACACGTACAGTACAATACAACAACAATGCGTCTTAATGGCACGTTCATTTCAACGTCACTCACACACCTCCACGCTGCAGTTACGTCGCACCATTGTCAAACTCGGCGTACAGCAAAGGGAATAGTGGGCGGCAAAAAAAAAAAAAAACCAAACAAAAACATTTCACATTTCACCCTCGCCATGTATGATGTGCAAACAAAACAAACCCGCAAACGGCCGTCGTTACGGTGACACAAAAGTCGCCGATCGCACTGTCCCCCCTCGCAGACGGGTAACACACACACACACACACACACACACACACACACACACACACACACCAACAACACCAATGGGTCAAAAACCACGCCAACGAGGCGTGCCACCATTCCACGCCACGGCGACCAACCTCGTGGCCGTACCCCGCGCAACACGCTTTGACGCGCCCCCCCCACCCACAATCAAAATGCACACATACATCACAGCCGTCCACACAAACAACAACAACAACAATTCCGCCCTTCCCGCAAAAGGCAAGTTGGTGGCCCTGAAAAGGGCCGTTTTGCCGCTCTCGCAACGGAGGAGCCTTCTCCATCCTTCCTTCCATTCCAGAGCCACCTCCTTACTTGGAGCTCGTGTACTTGGTCACCGCCTTCGTGCCCTCGCTCACGGCGTGCTTGGCCAGCTCGCCAGGCAGCAACAGCCGCACAGCGGTCTGGATCTCGCGGGACGTGATGGTCGAGCGCTTGTTGTAGTGCGCCAGGCGAGACGCCTCGGCCGCAATGCGCTCGAAAATGTCGTTCACGAAGCTGTTCATGATGCTCATCGCCTTCGACGAGATGCCCGTGTCAGGGTGCACCTGCTTCAGCACCTTGTAGATGTAGATGGCATAGCTCTCCTTCCTCTTGCGCTTCTTCTTCTTGTCGCCCTTCGAAATGTTCTTCTGCGCCTTGCCAGCCTTCTTGGCGGCCTTCCCGCTAGTCTTGGGCGGCATCTCGAACCAACGTACGGCAGCAGCAACACCAGTAGCAAGCGCTCCGCTCTAGTCAGCGTCTCCCCACACAGTGGCACCCGCCGCCAGCCGCCGCCGCACCTTTACCAGCTCGCCCTGTTGCGGCCGCCGACCAATGGGGCGCGCGCGCAACCGGCCGCCGCACCCGAGCCCATAAAGCACCCCCACCCCGGCTGCGCCGGCACGCACTCCGCTGCTCGACTCGCTGCCGCTCGCACCGGTCGTTTTCGTTTCCGTTTCGTGTGCACCGTCGCTAGCCCATCGCCATGTCCGGACGCGGAAAGGGAGGCAAAGTCAAGGGCAAGTCAAAGTCCCGCTCAAGCAGGGCTGGGCTCCAGTTCCCGGTCGGCAGAATCCACCGCCTCCTGCGCAAGGGAAACTACGCAGAGCGCGTCGGCGCCGGGGCGCCCGTCTACCTCGCCGCCGTCATGGAGTACCTCGCGGCTGAGGTGCTCGAGCTGGCCGGAAACGCGGCCCGCGACAACAAGAAGACGCGCATCATCCCGCGCCACCTGCAGCTTGCCATCCGCAACGACGAGGAGCTCAACAAGCTCCTGTCGGGCGTCACCATCGCACAGGGTGGTGTCCTGCCCAACATCCAGGCCGTCCTGCTGCCAAAGAAGACCGAGAAGAAGGCCTAAAGGAGGCCAGGCAATCGCAGCCGCCGCGTGCTCCCCTGCACGCAACGCGCTTTGCCGGCTCGGCCCGGCCCACAACAATCGGCCCTTTTCAGGGCCACCACACAAACCTACGTCCAAAGCAAAATTTCAGTCGTCCTCGCCGCACCTTGTTTTGTTTTAACTTTGCACTGTCACAGCACAGCCGCCGCCGGCGCACGTCCGCCATCTTGTCGTCCACACAGCCCGTGTGGCCCAACACACACACACACACACACACATTTTGCACGGTCGCAGTCGCCTTCCAAACCGACAACGGCAGCAACAATGACCATTGTTAAAGGGAGGCGTGTCGACACACCGCCCTCCACTCCCGCGCGCAACGGCCGTCGACACGAACGAAACAGCTGATCCGGCCGCCTATGCCCACACGCCTTGCCTCGGAAACCCCAACGCCGCCGCAAACAAACACACAGAGCCAAACCACGCAAGCAAATAATCACCGCCTCTCGCACAACAACACACAGCCCGCCATCTCCGTCGCGATCGATACAAAGACACACAATAACAAACACACAAACGAAGCAGCTCCACACACAGCCAGCCACATGACACGTTTCCTTTCCTTCTCCCCTCCCAGTCACATCACGTCGCTCAAACGGAAAGAAAGAAACAAACAAACAAACAACACAGCGCACACACGCAGCAACAACAACACAGACTCTTTCGCACTTTTCAACTTCCGAACAGTGTGGTGGCCCTGAAAAGGGCCGTTTTCTAGTCTCTCCCACCCACAAGCACGGCCGCGGGAAGGCCAGCGCCCGCTGCGACGCAGCCTAACCGCCGAAACCGTACAGGGTGCGCCCCTGCCTCTTCAGGGCGTACACCACGTCCATGGCCGTCACAGTCTTGCGCTTGGCGTGCTCAGTGTACGTCACCGCGTCGCGGATCACGTTCTCCAGGAACACCTTCAGCACCCCGCGGGTCTCCTCGTAGATCAGACCAGAGATGCGCTTCACGCCGCCCCTGCGAGCCAGGCGGCGGATGGCGGGCTTCGTGATGCCCTGGATGTTGTCGCGCAACACCTTGCGGTGCCGCTTGGCGCCACCCTTGCCGAGCCCCTTTCCTCCCTTGCCGCGGCCTGTCATCCTTCCTTCCTCGGGCAAAGCAAAACGTGCACAAACAGCAGCTGCAGCGGCTGGCGAGTCGGCTACGGTCTGCGCCCAGCGCGCCCGCCGCCCCCCTATATAGACTCTGGCCCGCCCTCCCCCCCACCACGCGCAACCGAGGGCATATAAGCGCAGCACGGAGGCGCGCGGGCCCGTTGTCAAGGCAGCACCGGACGCCGCGCCGCACCTAACCTCCACGCACGCCGCTCCGCTACCGCTACCGCTACCGCCATGGCCCGCACAAAGCAAACGGCCCGCAAGTCCACCGGCGGAAAGGCGCCGCGCAAACAGCTCGCCACCAAGGCGGCGAGGAAGAGCGCGCCCGCCACCGGAGGCGTCAAGAAGCCCCACCGCTACAGGCCGGGCACCGTCGCCCTGCGAGAAATCAGGCGCTACCAGAAGAGCACAGAGCTGCTCATCCGCAAGCTGCCATTCCAGCGCCTAGTGCGCGAGATCGCCCAGGACTTCAAGACCGACCTGCGCTTCCAGAGCTCCGCAGTCATGGCCCTGCAGGAGGCCAGCGAGGCCTACCTCGTCGGCCTCTTCGAAGACACCAACCTGTGCGCAATCCACGCCAAGCGCGTCACCATCATGCCCAAGGACATCCAGCTCGCGCGCCGCATCCGCGGCGAGCGCGCCTAAACCGCGCCGCGGCACCGCACCGCACAAACAAAAACGGCCCTTTTCAGGGCCACTAACATCTCTCCGTCGCGAGCAAACTTTGTCGGTCGCCTGCCTCTCGCCCCGCAACCCAAAAACAAAAACCACCACTTCCCGTCCGTCCGCCACACCCGCTCACTCTGCCTGCCTGCTAGCAGCGCGCAACAATCACACATCATCCCTCCCCGGCGCTCAAAGCGCACAATACCCAACGGCCGACGTCACACCGCACGGGTGGGTGGGTGGCTGGCTGGCTGGCCGGCCGCCCGCCGCTTTCGTTTCGAAAACAAAAAAAACCCGCACTCCACTCCGACGGCCAACGGCCAGGCAGGCGCGCTCGCTCGCTCGCTCTACACGCCACCGAAATCCCCGCCGACTCCTTCCACATCTCAACGTGCCCCCCGTTGCAAAACATAACACACACAAAGGAACAAAACAAAACACAGACCAGACACGACTAGACAAGACAGACATCCGAGAAGAACGAACGCAGGCAAGCCAACCAACGTATTCAAACAAAACAACGTGACAGAAAACCAACCGTCGGCCGCCGCCACAAACACGGCGACAATCAACCACGACAACAACAACACCGCTTACCGCTACCGCCGCCCACACCCGCCACCGACCCCCGCAATCCAACCACCACGGCACGCAAACAGCATCCCCACGGG
>NW_026048217.1:0-19905 GCF_023864345.2 Schistocerca serialis cubense | reverse complement strand
CGAATGTCTACTGGTGTTTGTTCCTGCACAATCAAGAAAAGAATAACAGCACGTTGGCCCTGCTTAGAAGCACTTGGTAACAACGTCACCAACTCTGTCTTTTCTGCATTTACTGCAGACTCATCTGAAAAAGACACGAATGCGGTGCTAATCTCTTGGTTACTTATCTGTGCTTAAATATCCGCATCGCTACGTTGCATATGTGCTGCGGAAACGTTTTGATCGCCCCTTATAAACAGTGCACGAAATGAAAAACATTGTTGCGAATAAAAGGCAAATTAACTCTTCGAGAGGAAGTAAATTAAATAAAATTTTATTATAGAGAGGCATAAATAATAATTTACATACTTTGATTCACTTGTAACACTTCAGTTTTATTAGTGTTATATGCTTTCTACAGGTAGTTTGTAAAAATTCACCTTAACAACAACAAAAAAATGTTGTTGTTGTGGTCTTCAGTCCGAAGACTGGTTTGATGCAGCTACCCATGCGACTCTATCCTGTGCAACCATCTTCATCTCCGAGTAACTACCACAACCTACATCCTTCTGAATGTGCATACTTTATTCACATCTTTGTCTCCTTCTACGACTTTTACACGCTACGCTTCCCTCCAGTACTAAATTGGTGATCCGTTGATGCCTCAGAACATGTGCTACAAACCGATCCCTTCTTCTAGTCAAGTTGTGCGACAAATTTCTCTTCTCCCCAGTTCTGTTCAATACTTCAATACATCCTCAATAGTTATATGATACACTTATCTAATCTTCAACATTCATCTGCGGCACCACATTTCGAATGCTTCTATTCAATTCTTGCCTAAACTATTTATCATCCATGATTCACTTCCGTACATGGCTACACTCCATACAAATACTTTCGGAAAACACCTCCTGACTCGTAAATCTATACTCGATGTTAACAAATTTCACTTCTTCATAAACGCTTTCCTTGCCACTGCCATTCTGCATTTTGTATCCTTTCGGACGATCACCAGTTATTTTGCTCCCCAAATAGCAAAAGTCATCTATAACATTAAGTGTCTCATTTTCTAATCTAATTCCCTCAGCATCAATTTATTTAATTCAACTACTTTCCATTACCATCGCCTTGATTTTGTTGATGTTCATCTTATATGCTCCTTTCAAGACACCATTCCATTCAACTACTCTTCTCAGTCCTTTGCTGTCTCTGATAGAATTTCAATGTCTGGCAAACCTCAAAGTTTTTCTTCTTCTCCCTGGACTTTAATCCCTATTCCAGATTTTTCTTTTGTTTCCTTTACTGCTTGCTCAATATACAGACTGAATAACATCAGGGATAGGCTACTGTTCTTTCTCACTCCCATCTCAACCACTACTTCCCTTTTATGGCCCTGCCATCTGGTTCTATACAAACTGTTAATAGCCTCTTGCTCCCCGCATTTTAGCCCTGCTACCTTTATAAGTTCAAATAGAATGATCCAATCAACATTTCCAGAAGCTTTGTGTAAGTCTACAAATGCTATAAGTGTAGGTTTCCCTTTCGTTCACCTGTCTTCAAAGAGAAGTATTGCCTCGCATGTTCCTACATTTGTCCGAAATCCAAACTGATGTTCCCTGAGGTCAGCTTCTACCAGTTTTTCCATTTTTCTGGAAAGGATTCGTGTTAGTATTTTACAGCTGTGACTTATTAAAAGAGCTGACAGCTGCGGCCGAGTGGTTCTATGGGCTTCAGTCCGGAACCGCACTGCTGCTACGGTCGCAGGTTCGAATTCTGCCTCTGGTATGGATGTGTTAGTTAAGTTTAAGTAGTTCTAAGTCTAGGGGACTGGTGACCTCAGTCCCATAGTGCTTAGAGCCATTTATTAAATTGATAGTTCGGTAATTTTCACATCTGTCAGCACCTGCTTTCAGGATTACTATATTCTTCTTGCAGTCTTATGGTGTATCGCCTGTCTTATACACCAAATGGAAGATTTTTCTCATGGCAGACTCTCCCAAGACTGTTCAGTAGCTCTAACAGAATATTGTCTACTCCCGGGGCCTTGTTTCGCTTTAAGTATTTCAGTGCTTTTTCAAATTCTCCACGCATTATCATATTTACGTTCTCATCTTCCTCTATATCCTCTTCCATTTCTATAATATTGCCCTCAAGTACATCTCCCTTGTATGGACCCTCTATATATTCCTTCCATGTTTCTGCTTTCCCTTCTTTGCTTACGACTGGTTTTATGTCTGAGCTCTTAATATTCGTACAGGTGGTTGTCTTTTCTCTAAATGTCTCTTTAATTTTCCTGTAGGCGGTATCTTTCTTACCCCTAGTGATATACGCTTCTACATACTTACATACCGCATCTAGCCATTCCCACTTAGCCATTTTGCAATTCCTGTCCATCTCATTTTTAGACGTTTGTATTCGGCCACTTCATTTATTACTTTTTTATATTTTCTCCTTTCATCTATTTCTCGCCATCCGCGAGCCATGCATATGCACAGACGCACAGAAAACAGAGTAAATGCTCTCCGAAGGTGGAGGTGACTGGACACAGACGAGAATAGTTCTACATTACGGCTGCCGATCAATGGAGGCAGCTGTGCTACATTTACAAGTAATTTTAGAACACAAAACAAGAGGTTATGTCTTGATCGCATGGATAGATCCGACATAAAATCGATAGAATTGCGAAAAATGACGAGGGAATAAGTATAAATTGACCGAATATACACCGAAATGCGGTGAAATTGAGGAAGTACTTGCGTATCTTCTGGTTCGCGCCGAACAATTTGTTCATGGGAACAAGTATGCGGCAACAAGAGGAATCCAAGAAAACGTCGACACCAAAAAGAAAGGAATCAGGGAGGCAGTCAATTTTTTTTTCTGTCGAAGCAGCATTATACTGTTTGTCTATTGAGGAACCAGTGACACATGCTAGTTGACTACTGCATATGATGCTTTCAAGGAAGACAGAGAACATTCACCTCTAAACTTACTTGCATCTGCATTAAAGGATAGCAGAGTGGACGAGGTGATCGATTGAGATGGAGCTGTAACGAGGTACGACTTAATGGTTTACTGATGCATTCTAGAGGAGGAGAAGTTGCTGCATGTCAATTTTTCCACTGTTTGGTCCGGATAAATCAGTCACGTGACATAGCCTGCCTTCTACTCGTATACAGCCACGTGTTCTGTATGTGGTTTAAAGCACTGTCTACTTGCGATCCTTAACGGTGAACCTGTCAGTCATCAAAGGACTTCCATCTCATGTGTGATGAAACTTGACACATTCCTCTAAACGAACTTTGATTTATGAGATGTACTCCATCCCCCCTGTCTCATCTTGGGTGTAAAATCGAGAATTCAGCATCGAAATTAAGTTAGCGCTAGGTACTTGTGAGGCGCTGCAATCCCCGCATGCACATTTGCCTGAAAGATGTGCTGTTTACAGATTTAGTGACGGAATGAATGTAATTTTTACATGCTGGACGCTGCTGCTATGCATTTATCTGTTTCCTTGTAGGAGGTATCCCCCACTACTAACGATCATTTTATATAGGCTTGATGCAGGAATCGTATAATTTCTGAACCGTAATGGGATGTGAACGGTGGAGGCTATACGTCTCCAGAAAGCTATATTGTGCTCGTATCACGCAGAGAAAATGTTTTGCAGAAGTAGGTTTTTCTTTTTATGGTTTGATAACATAGTTTATCGTAAAAAATCCGGAAGAAGGATGTATCTCATGCGCTTGAAATATATTTCTAAAATGGAATATTAACACCGCTACATTCCACGCGATTGATAGGCTAGAAACTCAGGCGATCTAACATTATAGCCCGTTTTAAGTGCAGAACGTTGTAGTCTTGCGTGTGTTTATGTTCTCTCTTACCAATACCTTCCAGGTACCGATCCTAGCCTCTAGAACAATACTTTCAAGTTGATAGCCCGGTTGATATACGTAAAACTGCGTCGAAATCCATCTGTCTGGAGCTCCATCGCGCTTAAAAATTATTCGTTTCTTGTTCTTCTTAAGTGTCCGCTACTACATCGCGGCACTTTGAAGTCTGTTACTATACATCGATTAGGAGTGCTAAGCTCCTCGACATGGGCGCATCTCGGGATGGGTGCGGAATCGGAAAGCTCCATTCATTCACGAGACGTGGAGTGTAACGGTCTTCTTCTGGTCTGTTGAAGATTAATTTGAATGATAATAATAAAATGCCACAACGAGAGAACACCAGCTATGATAAACTTTATAAGTTGCGTCCTTTCCTAGAAAGAATTTCACATAACTTTCAGAAAGCACTTAATCCAAATGAATGAATGGCAGTGGACGAATCTATGATTAAATTTAAAGGAAGATCTTCTATAAAACAGTACTTGCCAAAGAAGCCTATCAAGAGAAGCTGCAAAGTGTGAGTACTAGCAGACAAATCTGGCTATGCATGGAAACTGGATATTTAAACAAGAAAGATAATGCTGTGGAAAAGAAATTGGGAGAAAGAGTTGTAAAAGACCTGACTGAAAATATTAAAGGTAAGGATCACAGAGTTTACTTTGATAATTATTTCAGTAGCCCAGATCTCCTTCCAGATTTGAAAGAAAACTAAATACATGCTTGTGGTACAGTGAATCCAAGTAGAAAATCTTTACATATGTTGAAAAGTGACAAGGAAATGAAAAGGGGTGACTATGACTGGGCTAGTAGCAATACAGGCCTTAGTGTGATGAAGTGGAAAGATAAGAGATTCGTCCATCTGCTTTCAAATTTCCATGATCCAACTCAAACAACAGAGGTTACAAGAAAGGAAAAAGATGGAAATGAAATAAAAGATTTTTTCCCCATTGCTCTCTCCGATTACAATGCCAACATGAATTGTGTAGATAAATTTGACCAGCTGAAGGGCGTATATGAAACTGACAGAAAGACCAGAAAGTGGTGGCACAGAATATTTTCGTACTTTATTGATGTCACTGTGGTGAATGCTTTCATCATCCATAAAGAAATGAAGTTGCCTAAGATGACTCTGAAGGACTTCAGAAGAGAAATCGCAAGGGATTTAGTGGCACGGTAGCTTCAAGAGGTAAAAAGCAAAGTCTGAACAGCCATCTCCAGTTCAACAAGAAGAAACCCAATGTTCCGAAATCTGTGCGTCTCATCTCATCAGCCAGAAAGATCTACAAAGAGGAGATGTGCAGCATGTAGTTCCAAGAAACAACAAGTTCGCACCGACTGGATGTGTAGTGAGTGTAAGGTTCCTCTATGCATAGAGAAAAGGAAGACATGCTTCCAAGACTATCATGCGTCTTGGTGTACGGTGGTACAAAAAATGAACCACATCCCTTGTGACCAACAATAATTATAAAAATTGAATTTTGTGTACAATGGTAATAATTATGTTCATTATATTATAAATATGTTGCTTGTATGAATTTTTGACAATAAAAGTAAGTCATGTACTTCTAGAGCTATTTTTTGGTCAAATTAGTTGTACGTGAAAGAGTTAAATAAAGACGTGCATGATTTCGACAGTTGACGATTAGCAACCATGTTTGCAGAATATTTTAGATGGATTATTATTTTGATGATTTACGAGTTGTTTGTCTCTCTGGACGTAAATGTATTGAATTATTTACGAGTGGTTTGCATATCTGTAGACTGTCCATTGCGTTATTTTTTTAGTTTCCAATTAGCAAGCACAAGTGTAGAGCATTATACACTAGTTACGGAGCAGTAGTTTGTAGGTCTGTTTGCTGTGTGGCATGTCAGAGCCGGTGCTCTGTATCACTCTGATGAATATACTCCATCCCTAAATAAATTGTTCCCACCAACCCCAATGAAGAGGTGGCAGATGGGTGACATAGGCTAGTGGAGGTGTGTTTTGTTTGCCGCAATTTTCTTAGGTTGCTAGAGAAACCCCAAGTGATCTTTCTTTACCGCCAAAATTCAAACTTG
Organism: Schistocerca serialis cubense; assembly: GCF_023864345.2. Taxonomy (NCBI): domain Eukaryota; kingdom Metazoa; phylum Arthropoda; class Insecta; order Orthoptera; family Acrididae; genus Schistocerca; species Schistocerca serialis. The sequence continues at coordinate 13,972 of NW_026048217.1, read as the reverse complement.
GCGCCAGTTCCTAGGAGGAGGCGGCAGTCTGGTGACTTAGGTTAGTGGAGGTAGCCCAAGTGACGTATCTTTTCTTAACTTAGTAGAGGTGTTATACATTGTTCCATTAAGTTTCGGGTGTGCAGCCGCAGGATATCTCCTTCTTCTTCTGATATTTCGGCTGTATAACGTTGAGTCATCTTCAGAGTGAGCTGCGGCTCACTCTGAAGATGGCTGAACGTTATACAGCCGAAATATTAGAAGAAGAAGGAGATTTCTTACGGCTGCACACCCGAAACTTAATGGAACAGTCTTTGCGCCGCCAAAACCTGAAGATTCACGTGTGATACATTGTCCTGTTGGAATTTGAAATCCCCACCATTTTTCTGGGGGAGGGGGAAGGAGGGAACGGGGGTTACGTTAGTGGAGGTTGCCCAATTGACCTATAATTTCACCAAAATTCAACTTCCCGTCAAAATGCGCCATATTGAATGACATCACAGTCGCCATCTTGGATGACGTCATCAGTGCCATCTTGGATAACAGTACTTTGTGCCAGAACATACACCATCCCAATACTATCGTCTGCACGCTTGTGTCTTCTTAGCATCGACAGTAAAAGAGTGAATAATCCTGGTTTCGAAGAAAAAGTGATTGACTTGTTCAGAAAAAATATAAGTAGTTTTCAGTTTTCTTCCACAGATAAATATTACTGTCAGATCCATAAAGTAACGTATGCTTTTTGATCAATACTAATATAAAATCTTACGAGGTTTGCATTTTTAGTTTGTTTGCTGTATACAGTACAAGGACCCTCCTACTCCATTTGTGTTGCTAAATATCTCCTGGTTTCAATGAAGCAGTTAAAAAAACTTGTTATGTTTTATAGAGTCTGACTACCGAGGCCTAGTATTTTTGCAACAGGAGAAAGTTTTTAACCGAGGATGAACTGAAATTTTCTATGGTCAGTTAGAAGTCGCCATTCGCCTACCAATATTAAAGACTGGCGGTCCATTTGGCATCGCATTGGCTGCACTAATGGTAAGTATCTAGAGTTGGATGAGTTGTCTGGCCTGCTGGTAAATTTGTTGATGCACCGCTGCGTAGGGTTGTGTGTAAATTCAGAGTCCGGAACCGCGCTGCTACTATGGTCGAAGGTTCGAATCCTGCCTCGGGCACGGATGTGTGTGGTGTCCTTAGGTTAGTAGGTTTAAGTAGTTCTAACTCTAGGGAACTAATGACCTCAGATGTTAAGTCCCATAGTGCTTAGAACCATTTGAGCCATTTTTAAATTCACAGAACAACGATAGGTAAAGAATACTATTGCTTTCATATACTGAAATGTTTTATGCAATGCACGCTAGGAATGTTCTCAAGAGACACGAATACTATCCTTTCCATACATTAAGTATGGCATATGACAATTTAATTAATATGGTTCGAACGAACGTAAATATTGCATGCGATTAGTGGCTGTATGTGTGTGTGTGAGATCGAATACGTCTTTTAATTTTTGGCACATCTTACATCGGAGACAGGCAGAATTGATCGTATCTGAAGGACATAAATAAAATGAAACACAAAAGAAAAAAACATAACAGGATTTGTAATAAAATCGAGATTTGCGACTACCTAATATCAAACCACGAGTTCTGCTTCTGAGAAGACCGTCAGGGAAGCAGCAGTGTGATTGTGGACAACGATAAGACCGCTGGAATAGGTTGTTTAAAGTGGATGACCTCCAACTGTAGAGTAAAGATTTATCACAAATATATGTGTGAAATCACAAGAACAAGTGTGGATAAAGGTAGGGGTAATCACTTTATAAATTTTAGAAAGTGTCGAGACATGCGACCATGAGAAACTTTTACATCCTTCTTGGCTAAACAACATGATATTACCAGACTAGAGGCTACAACGTATAACTACAGAATTGATTGTGTGTTTGACCCTGTGTAAAAGTGTTAGAGACTTTTTTAACTCTTTCATAGAGTACTTACGATGTGGTCCACTGTACTCTGCGCCAATCACAGCCATGTAGTGTCAGCTAACTACTAACTTACAGGATAGCTGCTGTGTGGTGTTTATCAACGTTGTGCAGCTGGTCCACTGGGGTAATAAGAATACCCAAAAACTGACTGATGTGCAAGTAAGTCTGCCCGACTCTCAAGACCGAGAAGTGCTTATAGCTTATGCTGGCCAGCATACATTTTTAATTATCCACCTGTAAATTACTTAGAGATGCTTAAAACTGACTCCAACATAGACAATATAAGTATTACAGCGCTATATTACAGCAGCAGAAACATATTTGTGCAAATTGCCTCAATCCAGGACATTGTTCTCCACAATACCGTCGGATTTGGATATCGCCGAATTGAGATTTATTCCTACAAATAGTATTATACCACAAGTCTTAAGAAATACAACCAATTCATCAAACGGTTTTAAATAATTTCCCATTAAGGAAATTACTCCGTTCTGTTGTGTGAATGTACTAAGTGAACGAAAAAGAGAACTGAAAACAGAAGAAGTCGAAGATAAAAAACGAAAACTGGAATACTAGACAAAAGCAATTGCAACTGCTCCTGGAAAAGGAAGAAGCCACTGCGGATGTACAGACAAGACTAACAATTTTACTTTACACACCCAGTATAGAAAAGGCTGGATGTGAGTGAAGAATATAAGCTGTCGGCATGTTCTATAAATAGCTGTGGTAAAAGACCGTATGTCGGCGTACTGGCTGAAAATGCCAACATCGAGAATGTTTACTACATGAAAGCAGAGAAGAAAAATATCATCTGGATCTGCTTAAAAATGATGGTTACATTGTTTCTGAATCTTGGGGACTCAGTTTTGTGCACTTAGTAACAGAACAAGCATTTGCAGAGTTTCAAACTCATGGAGTAACATCATTCAATGGCAATTAGTTTGCAAAAATTCTAAAGTTAAAGTTCTTTACGGAAATTCCGGAAGAATGTCAAGCTGATGGTCTGTCAACATGTACCCAGGAAGATGTGCAGTGTTTAAATAACTGTGTAATGCCCGAAATAAGAGGGAAAATTAAAATTCCCTGATGCACTCAGCTAGAGGAACTGCGAGAAGGAACAGAACTAACCGTTGAAGCATAAAGGAGATAATTTTTAGGAAAAAAACTAGGTATGTATTAAAAACGGTGAATAAACCTTCTTTTTACTTGTCAAATTACTGACTGGAGAATGAAATAGATGGTTCAGATGTAGACGGAAACAACAACTTAAAATTTATGTTGGATATCACTAAAACTACACAAAATAAAGATAATGAAATAGTTGTTTCTGTATGAACGTATATTCAAAAATTAATAAAAGTTTTTGTACAGGAATATTTGCTTTCGTATTCTCAACTCAGTCAAACGTTCTAAGATTATCTCTTCCTTTTTCGCAACCCCACACTGAATGAACCAGAGCTGCTCGCCTTATTGTATAGGGCTCAACTGGGGACGTTTGAAACGAGTTTCGTTCCCCTTTCCGATTACGGGTGCGTGTATATGTTCACCTTGCTGTGTGCTCTTGCCCACAGTACTACTCAGAAATGACGGGAAAGTATCCCACAGCTGATTGCGGAAGTATTGCCTCCTACCGACCTACAAGTATGTAGCTGCTGAGGAACTTGTAACAAATACGTGGTAAGAAGGTGTAGGACATCAGAATACAACTGAAATGTTGGAAGGTCAATGGACACTACTACAACTGACGGAAAATGCTCCAAGGCTCTAATTAAACATCAAAATTGTCATGGAAATTAAAAATAAAACATACTCGTAAACAGCAGATCATAACGCTACGCATGCGCTGGGAATTGAGAAAAATCATTGTAATAGCATGATTACCTGAAGAACTGATCCCAAAAGATCTCACCAGGAGAGATTGGCGGCAGCTGCTGATGCCTTCAGCTCGATGTGCAGCTACTGACTAACTCGCTCTTGCCTCCCGCTATACCTCCCCTCCTTCCTCCTACTCGTCCTCCGCAGCTAGAGGTACCAGTTTTTCGGGTGTGATCAAGTCTGTCGACAACAGTACGAAAAAGAGAACTACCTCTATAAATACATAACGAGTGATTACATAAGCACCCGGCTGTGAGATCGTAGCACTTGCAACATCGAAGATTAATTGTGTAACAATTTACAAGAGTCAAATAGATTTTTTTTTTTTTTTGGTCATCAGATAACTGACTGGTTTGATGCGGCCCGCCACGAATTCCTTTCCTGTGCTGATCTCTTCATCTCACAAGGGGAGGCCGCCAATTGGGAAATTCAGATTCGATTCATACTTCGCATAATAAAAGCTCATGGCCAGAGGTGTAATGTGGCAAAGCACCAAGATGCACTTCTCAGCCGTTGTCGAGAAAATCGACAGTTAAAAGAAACCGTTGCCGTGAAATACTCTCCACGATTAGTAATTTTCCACAGCGTCGTGTCGCAGCGGTAAACGCACGGGTTTATAATCCGAAGGTCGCCGGATCGAATCTCGCACCACGGAAATTTTTTTTTTTTTTAGTATTTGTTTTTTGTAATTCAAATGTGTAATATATATATAAATTCCCGGCAATCAGTTGCAACAATTATGCATATAATAAGTTGTTGAAAGTCGTTTCACGTGGAAAAACTCGCGACTTCGTACATCATTATGTTTTGCGCAAAAAAAGTTGTATTCCACAAATGTTACTAATTGTTCGAAATGGTTCAAATGGCTCTGAGCACTATGGGACTCAACTGCTGAGGTCACTAGTCCCCTAGAACTTAGAACTAGTTAAACCTAACTAACCTAAGGACATCACAAACATCCATGCCCGAGGCAGGATTCGAACCTGCGACCGTAGCGGTCCTGCGGTTCCAGACTGCAGCGCCTTTAACCGCACGGCCACTTCGGCCGGCTACTAATTGTCTTCATAATGTTAACCACGTATAGCTAACGGAAGACGTAGAAACGATATTCCGAAACGAATACGTATAGCGTAAGTCAAACGTTCGAATTAGAATAGAGACCCCACGAACACAAATTCGCTGTGGCAGGTATGAAATATAAACTCCGTTACTCGCTCGTTACACTTGATGGACAGATGTTGAATGGGCCGAAACGAGCCGCCGCATAACAGCGTAGTTGCCTGCTAACTTCGAAAGAAGGTAGATGCGGTCCCTAGCGCAACTTATAACATCGTCGAAAATCAGTGCGGACGGGAGAGCTTTGGTACACCCTGTTAAAAAAACGGAAAAATCGAGGCGGTACAATTGGAGAGCGATCAGCCTTCACCAACATGCATAAGCAATTCATTAATAGTTGTATATATATATATATATATATATATATATATATATATATATATATATATATATATAATTACAAAAAACTAATAATAAAAAAAATTGCATGGCACGAGATTCGATCCGCCGACTTTCGGATTACGAACCCGAGCGCTTACCGCTGCGCCACGTCGTTGTAGAAAACTATCAATCGTAGAAAGTATTTCACCGCAACGGTTTCTTTTACCTGTCGATTTTCTCGACAACGGCTGAGAAGTGCATCTTGGTGCTTTGCGACATTACACCTCTGGCCATGAGCTTTTATTATGCGCAGTATGAATCGAATCTGAATTTCACAATTGGCGGCCTCCCCGTGTCAGAGTAGCACTTGCAACCTACGTCCTCAAATATTTGCTTGACGTATTCCAATCTCTGACTTCCTCTACAGTTTTTGCCCTCTACAGCTCCCCCTAGTACCATGGAAGTCATTCCCTCATGTCTTAGCAGATGTCCTATCATCCTGTCCCTTCTCCTTATCAGTGTTTTCCACATATTCATTTCCTCTCCGATTCTGCGTAGAACCTCCTCATTCCTTACCTTATCAGTCCACCTAATTTTCAACATTCGTCTATAGCACCACATCTCAAATGCTTCGATTCTCTTCTGTTCCGGTTTTCCCACAGTCCATGTTTCACTACCATACAATGCTGTACTCCAGACGTACATCCTCAGAAATTTCTTCCTCAAATTAAGGCCGGTATTTGATATTAGTAGACTTCTCTTGGCCAGAAATGCCTTGTTTGCCATAGCGAGTCTGCTTTTGATGTCCTCCTTGCTCCGTCCGTCATTGGGTATTTTACTGCCTAGGTAGCAGAATTCCTTAACTTCATTGACTTGGTGACCATCAATCCTGATGTTAAGTTTCTCGCTGTTCTCATTTCTACTATTTCTCATTACCTTCGTCTTTCTCCGATTTACTCTCAAACCATACTGTGTACTCATAAGACTGTTCATTCCGTTCAGCAGATCATTTAATTCTTCTTCACTTTCACTCAGGATAGCAATGTCATCAGCGAATCGTATCATTGATATCCTTTCACCTCGTATTTTAATTCCACTCCTGAACCTTTCTTTTATTTCCATCATTGCTTCCTCGATGTACAGATTGAAGAGTAGGTGCGAAAGGCTACAGCCTTGTCTTACACCCTTCTTAATACGAGCACTTCGTTCTTGATCGTCCACTCTTATTATTCCCTCTTGGTTGTTGTACATATTGCATATGACCCGTCTCTCCCAATAGCTTACCCCTACTTTTTTCAGAATCTCGAACAGCTTGCACCATTTTATATTGTCGAACGCTTTTTCCAGGTCGACAAATCCTATGAAAGTGTCTTGATTTTTCTTTAGCCTTGCTTCCATTATTAGCCGTAACGTCAGAATTACCTCTCTCGTCCCTTTACTTTTCCTAAAGCCAAACTGATCGTCACCTAGCGCATTCTCAATTTTCTTTTCCATTCTTCTGTATATTATTCTTGTAAGCAGCTTCGATGCATGAGCTGTTAAGCTGATTGTGCGATAATTCTCGTACTTGTCAGCTGTTGCCGTCTTCGGAATTGTGTGGATGATGCTTTTCCGAAAGTCAGATGGTATATCGCCAGACCCATATATTCTACACACCAACGTGAATAGTCGTTTTGTTACCACTTCCCCCAATGATTTTAGAAATTCTGATGGAATGTTATCTATCCCTTGTGCCTTATTTGACCGTAAGTCCTCCAAAGCTCTTTTAAATTCCGATTCTAATACTGGATCTCCTATCTCTTCTAAATCGACTCCTGTTTCTTCTTCTATCACATCAGACAAATCTTCACCCTCACAGAGGCTTTCTGTCCACCTATCTGCTCTCTGCTCTGCATTTAACAGTGGAATTCCCCTAGCACTCTTAATGTTACCGCCGATGCTTTTAATGTCACCAAAGGTTGTTTTGACTTTCCTGTATGCTGAGTCTGTCCTTCCGACAATCATATCTTTTTCGATGTCTTCACATTTTTCCTGCAGCCATTTCGTCTTAGCTTCCCTGCACTTCCTATTTATTTCATTCCTCAGCGACTTGTATTTCTGTATTCCTGATTTTCCCGGAACATGTTTGTACTTCCTCCTTTTATCAATCAACTGAAGTATTTCTTCTGTTACCCATGCTTTCTTCGCAGCTACCTTCTTTGTACCTATGTTTTCCTTCCCAACTTCTGTGATGGCCCTTTGTAGAGATGTCCATTTCTCTTCAACTGTACTGCCTACTGCGCTATTCCTCATTGCTGTATCTATAGCGTTAGGAGAACTTCAAACGTATCTCGTCATTCCTTAGTACTTCCGTATCCCACTTCTTTGCGTATTGCCGGCCGCGGTGGTCTAGCGGCTCAGGTGCTCAGTCCGGAACCGCGCGACTACCACGGTCGCAGGTTCGAATCCTGCCTCGGGCATGGATGTGTGTGGTGTCTTAGGTTAGTTAGGTTTAAGTAGTTATAAGTTCTAGGGGACTGATGACCACAGACGTTAAGTCCCATAGTGCTCAGAGCCATTTGAACCATTTTTTTCTTTGCGTATTGATTCTTCCTGACTAATGTCTTGAACTTCAGCCTACTCTTCATCACTACTATATTGTGATCTGAGTCTATATCTGCTCCTAGGTACGCCTTACAATCCAGTATCTGATTTCGGAATCTCTGTCTGACCATGATGTAATCTAATTGAAAACTTCCCGCATCTCCCGGCCTTTTCCGAGTATACCTCCTCCTCTTGTGATTCTTGAACAGGGTGTTCGCTATTATTAGCTGAAACTTGTTACAGAACTCAATTAGCCTTTCTCCTCTTTCATTCCTAGTCTCAAACCCATAGTCTCCTGTAACCTTTTCTTCTACTCCTTCCCCTACAACTGCATTCCAGACGCCCAGGACTATTAGATTTTCGTCCCCCTTTACATACTGTATTACCCTTTCAATATCCTCATACACTTTCTCTATCTGTTCATCTTCAGCTTGCGACGTTGGAATGTATACCTGAACTATCGTTGTCGGTGTTGGTCTGCTGTCGATTCTGATTAGAACAACCTGGTCACTGAACTGTTCACAGTAACACACCCTCTGCCCTACCTTCCTATTCATAACGAATCCTACACCTGTTATACCATTTTCTGCTGCTGTTGATATTACCCGATACTCATCTGACCAGAAATCCTTGTCTTCCTTCCACTTCACTTCACTGACCCCTACTATATCTAGATTGAGCCTTTGCATTTCCCTTTTCAGATTTTCTAGTTTCCCTACCACGTTCAAGCTTCTGACATTCCACACCCCGACTCGTTGATTATTCAATCTTTTTCTCATGGTAACCTCCCCCTTGGCAGTCCCCTCCCGGAGATCCGAATGGGGGACTATTCCGGAATCTTTTGCCAATGGAGAGATCGTCATGACACTTCTTCAATTACAGGCCACATGTCCTGTGGATACACGTTACGTGTCTTTAATGCAGTGGTTACCATTGCCTTCTGCATCGTCATGTCGTTGATCATTGCTGATTCTTCCGCCTTTAGGGGCAATTTCCCACCCCTAAGACAAGAGAGTGCCCTGAACCTCTATCCGCTCCTCCGCCCTCTTTGACAAGGCCGTTGGCAGAATGAGGCTGACTTCTTATGCCGGAAGTCTTCGGCCGCCAATGCTGATTATTTATCAAAGTTTAGGCAGTGGCGGGGATCGAGCCCGGGACCGAAGACGTTTTGATTATGAATCAAAGACGCTACCCCTAGACCACGGGTACATTTCTTAATAATAAAACATATTTTCAGCATTTGAGAATCACATGAAAACATCTTGCAAATCAAGTAATTAAATTTCCGCCACAAATCGATCGTACGTCTAAATATATCGAAGGTTCAAATGGCTCTAAGTACTATGGGACTTAACATCTGAGGTCATCAGTCCCCTAAGCTAAGGACGTCACACACATCCATACCCGAGGCAGGATTCTAAGCTGCGACCGTAGCAGCAGTGCGTCTCCGGAATGAAGCGCCTAGAAGCGCTCAGCCACAGAGGCCGGCTATATCCAAGGTCTTGAAGACACTGATGTTTGAGTACGCTAGCATACTCCTCCAACGTGTCTACATTACAATAAACATACCTGGCTGAAAAAACCACACACACACACACACACACACACACACACACACACACACACACAGGCCGTCCACCGACTGCTGGGGAGGTCATCCACGCCGTCCAGGACAGGACTAAAGGCCCGCACCCTCGCTGGCCACGTCGGCACCTGCCCACACGTCTCCAGCCACACCAAGTGCTCGAACTGCGTTTAATGCATCAGTTTTTTTCTGACACTTCAGCGTCATCATCCATCTTTTTCAGCGATTTGATGAAGGAGAGACAAAATGTTTTTTATTTCTCACAAGATGCCGCGCCATTTCTTACAGCTTTTTTTTAAAAAAATGTTCAAATGTGTGTGAAATCTTATGTGACTTAACTGCTATGGTCGTCAGTCCCAAAGCCTACACACTACGTAACCTAAAATTATCCTAAGGACAAACACACACACCCATGCCCGAGGGAGGATGCGAACCTCCGCCGGGACCAGCTCTCGTGTTCAAAAGACGTAAGCATTTCCTTTTTGTTATTAATTGGGGTTCGTTGCACATCACTAAAGGAAGTACATAGTGCAGCTGGCGAATTTTCAGGACTTTTTGTTGCTGATTCACTTCATGGAGTGTTGTTGTTTCCAAATGTTTTGGCAACTTTGACGTGTGCAACAGGAAACAGCAATTCGTCGTAATATCGGTATTTTTTTCTCTTCTTTGCACTTTGTCCTGTTGTAACAGCTTTCTGGACTTGATATTCACAACGATAATGGTTCGAATTTGCTTCAATATCTTCGACTGAATATAAAAAATAGGCTATTTATCTACCTACTCATACCTGAATTTCATTTGTGGCAGCGTCAGCTTTCTCCTTTTTACAATATCAGTTTCTTCTTGGATAGTAGACAAAACACTTTGTGCTGCAAAATGGGAAAAAGCAAGGATAACCTTAAAAAATTTCAGAAGACTTTTATTGCACCGATTTTCCTAATGTTCTCAGGACTCTAGACGGCAAACTTACTGGAATAGCAAAGCCCGATCAAAGTGTTTCCCTGTACAACAGTTATTCGAATTACTTTTCTATTACTTAAGTGGTAATTTGCAATGGAAACTACTGTTTTACTTGCATTAGAGTAGGGGCATCCGGTGTTTTCGCTGATTCAAACGTATTCAAAAATACATCGTTTAACAGGACACTGGAATTGGGCAATTCGATTTACCAGAACCGACAATACTACGTAATGACCCCACGGGAAAATAAGGCTGTTTTTATTTATCTAGACATGTCTTAAGACAGTATCCGAGTGTGAATTTAACTGTGCAACAATGTATTTATAATTAAGACTTACACGAGAAGGAAGAATGATTGAATCTACTTTTGGTACTCTTTCAAACTACTTGCGAATTTCAACAACAGCTATAGATCTTGGGTTGAATCGTACAATATCAGTAGTTATGGCACGATGCGTGTTAAACAATTCCACGAGGATTAAAGATGGAATTCAATTTGATGATACATTATTTGATAGTGCATTACGATATATACAACCAACATGTCTAAGAAGTAACTAGGTAGGTCTGGAAGTGCGAGAATATTTTGTTAAATACTTTATATCGCCACAACATTCGATTTCGAGGCAATACCATGCTGTCAACAGACAGAAAGAAGAACAAAAGATTAGTTATTGAAACTGCCTCCTTCGAAGGGAGGGAATACGTCATGTGTCAAACACGAAAATTTGTAAACTCTTGGCTGCTCCTTCTGCTGATTTTCGCATCCATGCTGGGAGATTTTCTCACTTGCACGTCGACATTTCTGGGACCCTCCCCATTCTGAAGGATGATCGGCCAGTTTATTCGTTGGCCAGAAGCTGTACCTGTTCAGGATATTTCTGCAGCATCTATTGCTCGCGTTTTGATACCCGTGTCGTTCGCCGGTTTTGGTATCCCACAGGTCATTACGTCAGATAGGGGACGCCAACCTTAATGCCAGTTATTCACAGAACTACTGCATATTTGTGGTTGCAAGCACATCTGTACTATGAGCTGCCATCCCTCCAGTAGTAGGATGGTAGAGGGTTTCCATTGGACCTTAAAGACAGTGTTGGCATGCTGTCCAGAATCTAGGGTTTTGTCATTGCCTTTCGTTTTATTGGGATTACGTACTAGTATTAAGGAGGACATCCAATGCTCCTCTGCACAGCTGGTTTATGGTGACCTGCTCATTTTTCTCGCCAACTAAACTTCCTTCGTTGCAGTCTGGGGAGTCTGAGTTTTTAAACAAACTACAAAAGGTTGTGCAATGTCTGGTTCCCAGACACCTTACTAGAAGTGGGACCAAACTTGTTTTCGTACATAATGACTTGTAGACACGACACTATTTTTGGTTACGTGATGACTGTAAGACTTCTCCGTACCCATTACTATTCTGGCCCTTTCACGGTCCAACAGCGTGACGACAAGGTATTTATGATTGACAGGAATGGTAAACAAGATGCGGTCTCGATTGATGGCTTAAAGATCCGATAGTAACTTGGGAACTGTACCATGTTAAACAATGATAGCAGCAGTGTGCTTCAAAGTCCTTCAAACGGAAGTCTACTAGATGTTCGGTCACGTAAAAATGTGTCAGTACCCAGAAGTACCAGGGGCTCTTAATTTTAAAAGGATTTCTTGAAACGTGTAATTTGCATTCAGCATTCTGTTCCTATGTATGCTGTTAGACGAGCGAAAGCTCCTATTACAACTGAAGGGGGGGGGGGGAGGGGGCCTACTAATGTGGCAGAATCGATTTAAATCAGATTATGAACTTATAATAGCATGTTGTACCTATCTATAAGTACTGTGTGCTTTGGGACATTGTTTTGTAATGAATCTATGTTATTTTGATCTCTGAAGTAAGTATGTACAAAACAGAAGAAAGTTCAGTATACTTATTAGTATTTACTCAGTAGTATTACATAGTATACCTTCAACAACGCAGGTAAAGCATGTGGATAGAAATTGCACAGATTTTTGCACACTGTTCTACACAGCCACAGGGCAAACTGATTCTTAGTCATTCTGTACAGCAGCTGTAAGGTTGTTGGGGGAAAGAAGGCAACTCGCCCACTGGGAACGCTGCTCGCTTCTCGAATTACAGACAATCTCTCCGCAGCATTTCATTGCCAGTTCTCTTATGTGAGTGGACAAAATAACTTCACTGAGCTCGTGTCTCTATAGTGAAGTTATTTTCACTTTATTAAATGGATACTTTCCTGAAGTTATGTGAGCGTTTGTGTAAAATACACTTATGTTAAGAGAAAAACAGAACACCTTGAACGACTACAGATGGGACGTTCACATTCAAAGAACATGTACATTAGTACATTCTGCAGAAGTGAGCAGCATTTGAACCATGTCAGCCTGCGGATTCACGGTGAACATCGATATCCCGGTGCAAGACACCCTACCGTTGACGCTATAAACCGAAGGTAACGGATCAGTCTCACTTGAATATAAGAGCAGGATGCCTCGTAGACGTATGCATGAACCGTTCCGTAAAATCAGTGAGTTCGGAAGAGGGCGCATTATTGGCATGAGAGAATGTGATGCATGCACGTGGGAAATTGCTGCTCTTGTGGGACGAAGTGATTCGGCAGTGCAATGGATGTGTGCTGAATGGTTCACAGCAGGCCGTAGAACGTGACGAGATGGGTCAGGTCACAACACCCGGACCAAGACCACCCCTCGAGAGGATGGACACCCCGTTTGGAAGGCACTGCAGCGCGGATCTGCGTCCTCCTCAGCTCTGGCGCAACAGTGGAACACGTCGTACACTATCAGGGGGTGGCCGTTTATTACGGCATGGCTTACGCTCGCGTCGTCCACTTCGCGGTCTACGTTTAACGAACGTCAAGAAACATACTACACGGAAATAGTGCATGGAACGACGTCAGTGGGGACAGGAATAGCATCCGATAGTGTTTCCAGACGAGTACAGATTCTGTTGGTTTGAAAATGATGGTTGCTTTTTGGATCGCCGCAGACAAGGGAAGCAGCATCACAGTAGATGCATTCGCACAAGACATACAGTGCCAACTCGAGATTTTATGGTGTGGGGCGCTGTGGGGTACTACCACAAATCACAGTTGGTGGGTCTCCAGGGCACTATGACCAGTATGACCTATGTGAATGACATGCTTCGACCCCAGACGACATTTTTCAGCAAGACAGTGCAGGACCACATGTTGTTGCCCGACCACGTACCTTTGCCCTGGCCCGCCAGATCACCAGACTTGCCGCCAATCGAAAATTTGTGGGATATGGTTAAAAGATGGGTGCAGCACTGTGACTAAATGCGAAGCATCACGGATGAACCTTAGAACCAGGTGAATGCAGCATGGATGGCTATACCACAGGACGATTTTCGCGCGTTATATTCGTCGATGCCATCACTCATGGAACAAATTATGGGTGAACCGAGGTGACTGAAACGCTAATAATTTCTGAAGAACATACTAATTTACATGTCCTGTGAATATAAACATCCAGTCTATAGTAGTACAGGGTATTCCATTTTTCATGATCATGAG